>NC_056740.1:167500536-167680536 GCF_019279795.1 Protopterus annectens | reverse complement strand
TGATCTTGTTGCAAATAACCTTAGCTATGTAGGACATATCCTTTATAAAGATTGGATGTCCAACTGGTATTTAAAAGCTTTTGGGTACCGTCCATGTACACCATGCATCCAAAGGAGCATACGGGCATGCTGGTATTAAGTCTTATGTACAGGCACCAAAATTTAGAACTTGTCATTTTTAGGACATTATTCAGACACTGTTTTTGGTCTGTCTTCACTGGTTCATCAGTTTGCGTGTGTTGTCTTTTGCTCAGATAAATACCCCTTTGGGGACTTTCCTTCCATTTTTGGAAAAAAGTTGACTTTGTTCTTGCTTGTGTCTCGGAAAAAGGGAGACTGTGTCAATGGCAGATTCTGCATAACGATTACCACGCAGCCTATTTATTTTGCTTAGGAGAGTTGCACAATGTCTGTTCATATAGTACTTTACTCTTGAAATGATCAGAAGTCATTTCAGGTTCCGTAATATTTACCTAGAGAACCAGTGGTTTAAGGCTGTTGTGAAATTGACTATGGAGTGTGGTACGGGTGCCTCAGATGCCCACCCTCTCATCCAGCTTCCAAGAAAAAGAAAACTGTAGGAGAAGCCATTGAAGTGGAAGTATTTGTGGCCTTGTTCCTGATGGATGACTTTGCTGTGGCTGTATCAGAGTTCTTGGACCATCCCTCCATCTCATTCTTCTGACTCCTCTGGTGCTGTTCCATGGGACACAGCTAGGGTTCTGGAGCCTGGGGTGTCCTCTTAGGGTTGGATCTAATCTTGTAGCTGGGAATGAAGAGCATCACTTAATAATCTTGAAGGAGATGGATAGTCCCCCAAGTACTCGTTAAACCTGGTCACTCGCATTAAAGTCTAGACATCTGAGCCTATGCTGTTTCTCTTAACCTATAATCCCGTCATCTAAAGAATCCTGGGAGGAATGGTTTTCTTTTTCCAAAGGTCTTTATAAGGGCTTTAAGTCATTAGTCTGTTTCACCAGCTTCTTCCCAGTGTAAAAGAAGACAAGAACCCGGATTCTGAGTCTGAAATGGAGGAGATTTGGCTAGATTTACCTCTCAGGATGTCTTCCCGTATCAGTGTTGCAGTATTCCTAACATAAGTGATCTCCTGCCAAGGATAGCCTAACGTCTGGCCAGTATACAACAGCCTTAATATTTACAGGTGCCATATATCACACGTATGCTTCCCACACACTGTGTATTGCATAAAGGTGAGGTACAGAGAGACACATTCTGAATCTCTTTGCCACCAGTCTGAATGCCATCATTGAACATTGGTATGAACGCCTTTTCTTTGTGCAGATTAGAGGTTTTTTTTAGCCAAGTGGCCCATTAAGGTTTGTCATCATCATTTTATTTAGTATTGATTGGTTTCACGTCATCTAGAAAGGGAAAATGTTGGTGTGGAAGGCAGATTCCCCATAACGTTTGTCACGATCAGTGCCTCTTTGTGTGGATGCTTCCCATGTCCATATGTAGTGTTTATCTGCCATGCTTTTGTCCCCAAGATCATGCATAGTGTTCTCTTCTCCTTATTTGTTTACCTTGAAAACCAGCATTTCAAGCTTGTTGGCTCAAGGTGCCTTTACAGAGTCTTCCTGTGCCCTGTCCCAATGGTCAGACATTAGCCAAGAAAAAGACAGAGAAACTTCAGTCTGATATGACTGCTATCTAGCTTCCCCCAGATGTTTTCTCTTGAGGATGGAGAAAGTGCAGAAGATAATCTGGTAGTTGCTTTAGATTCCTTTGCGGCAACCCTGTTGAGGCTGACAGGATCAGACTTCCTGCACGTCCTCTGAGGCTTTACAGACATCTGTTCCAGATGCTGAGTGGGAACCTTAGCTGATTATATTAGAGGGACTGAAGGGTATTCTGCAGATCTTAGTGTGGGTGAAGATTCCTTACTATGCTTAATAAGCATCATCAAGGGTCTTATTCCACCTAGGGTGTTTCCTGCAGACTTTCCACAAAAAAAACAAAACAAAAAAAAACAAGCACATTTCCCCTGCAGCTAAAGATCCCCAATGTGAATGGCAGGATTTTACTCAGAGGTTGTTTAATGGCTTGACTTTACAGCCTCCTCATGGGGTGTCTGTGCCAACTCCTCCCTGGTCTTCCACTCCTCTTAAAAGACCTAGGGAACTGGATTCTTCTGAGGAAGATCAGGACTCTGGAGAAGTGTCGTCTTTAGCCTACTGTTTCCTAATTTCATTCCTGTTGAGTTATGCTTCGGGGAGGAGGATTCCATTAGGTCAGATTCTCCTTTAGAGAAACTCGTTTTGGAGAAACTGTTACCTGTATAATGGAATTCTTTAAGTGAGATTACTCTCAGGTTTCTGATATCCAGAAAAGGTATGAGCTCCTTCAGATGGAGTCTCCCAGACCTTCTGCTGTTCCCCCTGTTTTGGCTTCCCTCCTGTATACCTTTACAGCAGCTTCTGTGGCCCCTGATTCACAGCCCCCTACTCCCAAGAACTTTGCCCGATTTTACAAGATGCCTGTTGAATGTTGATTTTTGTATAAATGTCTTTTTGCTGATACCTCTGTGGTATCTCTTTGGACAAGCCCTCCAAGCTTTTGTCCTCTACCAAGTTACTTCCTTCTGATAAGAATAGTAGGGCCATGAGGAGGCAGGTCAAGAAGATTTATACTATTTTTGGGCTGTTATATCTTGGTCCTCCTTTCTCGTGTCTCTGGGGTTATTTCTGGTCTTTCTGACTCCCTGTTGTGTTCCCCCTCTCAAGTTGCCCACTATTCTGTTAAGTGCAGCTATGATGCAGTTGATGCCTTCCTCCAGGGCCACTGCATTTGATTCTGTTATGAAGTGTTACTCATGGCTTCGTCTTCAGGCTCCTCCTGATGGCATTAAGGCCAACTTTGGACAATAAAAATCTTTGATTCTGCTGTTGCTGAACTTTTCAAGTTTTTTAGGATAAGGAAAGGCAGTCTATTCATCTTCCTTCCTTTTTTTTTTTCATTATATGCAGTCTGCCACTGAGAATGTTCTTCACACCTTGGATTTGCATACACAGCTCAGATATTTTGATAAAACGAAGATTATTCGTAAATCTGAGTAGCTTTTTTCCTTTCATCCAAGGTATTTTGTTGCTTCTAAGCAAACCATCTCATAGGATCATAGAAGGTTACTAGGCTGTTGGCTCTGAGGCCCTTATAAGCCTAGCCAAGAGTTTAGCCCATGTTTAGACAAGTCAGCACTCAATGCCTCTATCCAGCAGAGACATGGGTGGAATCCCAGGAGTGTATTTCCCGTTTCCCATTCAGTTATACGGGTTACGCTTAACAAAAGGGGTAAAGAGGTACTCTGCTTGATGTGGAGAGGGAGTCCATTCCACAGATGGGGGGGGGGAGGAGTCTCTGGGACACAAATCTATCCCACCAACAAGTCCTGTTGATGTCACAGACCAGGTTGAGGCCGCGCGTGTGGGTTACTCGAGTGGAGCTTGCCTTGCGGATATGCAGTAGTTCCATCAAGGCGGGGTCTGTGATGGCCTTGTATGCCAGACAGAAGTCAACTCTGAGAAGTCTGTAGGAAACTGAATGGAGGGATAGGGCTTTTAGCCTATTTGTGTATGGTAGATGTTTGAGTCCCTGGATTCTCCTTGTGAGGAATCTCTGTGGTCTCTCCAGCTGCTGCATGTGCTTTGCAGTGTACATGCCGAAAGGGGCATTTTACTTAATAATGGGCCTTATAAGGGAAGAATACAGGGATGATATGACCACCTTGTCCCTGGAAAAGATACCCTTACTTATAAGGTGGACCATGTAGACTGCTTTCCATACAACGGAAGCAACATGATGGTCAAAAGTCAGGTTGCTATCAACCTGGGTGCCCAAATCCCTCACGACTGATTGCAAGCTTAGGACATTGTTATTTAATGTGATAATTTGTGGGGATTTGGTATTCAGCTTGAGGCCATATTTCTGGCACCAGTCATTTTGTCTGAGTGAGACCCTCTTGGAGGATGTCCACATCACTTGGGGAATTGATAGAGGCCCCAAGACTGAACACTGGGGTAGACCGCTTGTTACAGATCACCTATTTGAGGTAACTTCCCCTATTTTGACTAGGTGGGTTCTATCAGTGAGCCAGTTTGCTACCCATCTAGTAACATACAGACTGATGCCTAGTTGCGAGAGTTTATCAATTTGAGTGGGGAATAGTGTCAAAGGCTTTGGCCGGGTCAAGGTAGGTGGTCTGCACCATCTTCTCCATCTCTCAAAGAAGTCGACCAAATTTAACAGACATGACCTCCCCTTGACAAAGACAAACTGTTTGGGATGGAGTGTTTGGAGGTTGCCAATGTCCTTGTTAATGAGATCCATGATAATCCATTCCATGGCCTTGTAGATCAGGCTAGTTAGACTGATGGGTCTATAATTTCTCGGATTGGTGGACGCTCCACCTTTGTGCAAAGGGGGGTGACAGTGGCTGTCCTCCACTCAGCTGGGATGAAGCCAGTACTCTGGCTTTGGTTGAATAGGGCGCCTAATAGTGCTGCAAGTTCCTGCCGGAGTTCACGGAGGATGCAGTCTGGGATGTTATTGGGTCCCATGGAAGTTGTATGTGTTTGTCTTTGAGAGAGCAGTGATGACCTGTTCCCTAGATATAAGGGGAAAGATGGTAGGTACTGGGAATGTCCTGATTTACTGATTGGGGGGGACAGAGGGGTGAAATTTTTGCTGAATCTGTCAGCCAGCAAGTTTGCTATATCTACAGCATTTGTATATGTGGTGTCCTTGACCGCCAGTTCTATACAGATCTGGGTGCATCCTTTTGAGGTTGTGGACATATGTGAAGAAGGCCTTACAATTGTCTCTAATAGATCTGGTCAATCTGGACTCGAAATTTGCTTTGGAGGATTTCACTAGTGCTCTTATTTGCTTGTTCAGACTAAGGAGAGATCGCTTCCAGTTAGGCATCTGTACTCCTTTTGTCCTTGGACAGCAGCTTTTTCCTTTTGTTATAGAGTTTATTGCAGATGTCCACCAGACAGGTTTACTCTTCTTTGCGGAAGATGATTTAGTCCTGTCTGGTATTCCTGATTCCATGCATCTATGTATATGCTCACATAGTGCGTTGATGTAGTTTTAGGTATTGGTGCCGGTTCCTACAGAGGGAAAGGGGGCTGTGAAGCTGTTTCCCTCAGGAGGCTGTAATCAGCTTTGGAGAGGTTTATATGTCTGACTCTAGCTAGAGGAGGGTTGGGGGAGATCGGGACTTCGAAAGTGACCGCTTTATGGTCTGATCTTACCAGGGAGGATGATAATGCTGGGATGCTGCAGTGGTTACTCATGTTGCTTAATACCAAGTCCAAGATGATATCACCTGTTGTGGGGGTATCCACTAGCTATTTCAAGGTGTTTGCATTGACAAAATCGAGGAATCTCTGGGCATTTGTGTTCTGGCATGAGTAGTTGTTCTAGTCTGTATTTGGGTAGTTACGCACCCAGAATCAGGGTAAAGGGTTGAATCTTGATAGATTCGAACAGGTCCAGATAGGCTGATTGGGCATCTAGAGTCAAATTTGGGGGCCAGTCACTAGCTATCATTTGAATAGAGGTCTTGTCAATGGTTAACTGCACCTGGAGTGTCTCCTGTGCGTCATACTGTTTGACCAGCCTGGAGGTGTGTATGTCTTTAATATATATTGAAACTCCATATCCTTTGGCTTTGGTGCCCACAGTTTGGGGTCTGAATGTATGATGGGATGAGTAACCAGGTAATGCTGGGGTGCTCTCTGCAGCTTTGAACCAGGTTTCTGTGACTGCACAGATGTCAGCATTTTCCAGAGTTGAGAATGCTTGCATTGAGCACAGTTTCATGTTTAGACTCCTAGCATTTAGCAGCATGACCTTTAATTTGTGTTTTGTTGAAATTTTTATGTTGGTTGTTTTAACCTCATCACTTTTCCTAAAAAGAAAAGGCACTATGGGGAGGCAAGAGCCTTTGCCTGAAGCCCAGGTTATACAGATGCAGGTCATCTCTGGCAAAGCATCGTGGTCTGTCAATCATATCTTCCCAGGCTGTCTAGTACTGGATCACCTGGAATGCCACCCTGTATTTCTAAGGTCATTTATTTCTTTTCATGGTAAATGCTATTAGTCTTCAGTTAAGGCTCATTCTCCCAGAGCTGTTGCTTCCTCTGGTGCTTTTTTTTAAGAAGCTAGATACTACCATCCTTGAGAGTTCAACTTGGTCCTCTATCCATACCTTCACTAGGCATTACAAGTCAGTGAACTAGAGCTGGCTTTGCCAGGGCTATCCTGCATGGGTTTCTAGCGGGCTTTTCAGTGCTTTCCTCCTAAGTTTCCTCTTGAGCTTTTGTATTCTCCCTTGTGTTCTTGGAACAATGATATAGAAGGACATAGCACAACTGTGTAAAATCTTACCATAACAGTAGATGCCCTTCTCATCACTGTTATAGTATTAGCTCCCTCCGTCCTGCCTCCTCTGCTGTAGCCTGTTCTTTGTGACCTCCTGGACGAGGGGTTCTTTTTCTCTTTCTGGATGCACACGTTCTTCCTTGTCTCTAGGGACATTTTTTTCTTCTTGTGGCTTTTTCAGTTCTGAATTTTTATTTATTTATTTTATTTTACATTTGTTGACCGGGATAGTCTGACTGGATGCATGTCCATTTTCAGCGGAGGCCCGGGGAGAAAAGCTCCAAGCGTAAGCAGATACAGCATTACATAATACCAGCATTACATATTACAAACAGACTATTTACAGAGATTACATAAGTAAGCAAGTTAAACAAGTTTCACAGGTTACAGTTAATCCTGAGCACAAGTTAGGATTAAATGAAATTACACAGTAAACTGGTTAACAGATTTTTACACATTCTAGAGAGAGTTAGCCAGGCTTGATACAATGACATAGCCAGTTAAGTGACAAATGTTGTTTGAGTCTAGTTTTAAATTGACCTAAGGTGGAAAGTAAGGTAATATCAGCTGGAAGAGAGTTCCAGGATCTACTTAGTGTTTGCAAAGAGAGAATCACCGGCTGTGTTATTAATTTTGCTAGTCTGAATTAGTAATTTGTTAGAGGATCGAAGCGGTCTAGGATAGTTATAGGGGGTGATAATATTTTTAAGTGCAGGAGTATTGTCCGGATTATAGAGGATTTTATAGGCCATAATCAGTTGGTTATACTGGATTAGGCTGGGTAGTTCAAGCCAACCAAGCTGATTTAGATTGATGCAATGATGTGTCCTAAAAGGCAGCCCAGTGGCAAACCTGGCAATGTGGTTGTAGCAAATTGAGAGTTTGTTAAGGACAGTCTTGTTCAAATTCGAGAGTAGAGGGGATGCATACAGAAGGGTTGAAAGAAGGTGAGAGCGAGCTATGGCAATTTTAGCTGGAGGGGTTAGGAAGGCTTTTATTCTGTAAAGTGACCCTAGTTTTTTATCGATGGTTTTGATAGTTTGGTTAACATGTAGGTCAAATTTTAGATTATTGTCTATGATAACACCTAATAATTTTGTAGATGGGTCAGGGGAGATTATTGTGCCATCATTTGATTTTATGGTAAAGGTGAAAGCGGTAGACCTATGTGTTGGTGAAAATAACAGCATTTTAGTTTTTTTGGGATTTAGGATCAGACGATGTTCAGAAAGCCAGTTTTCTATTGTATTAAAGGTGGTCTGGGTAGCTGACCATAACTCTACTGGAGATGTGGCTGAGCAAATCAGAGTAGAGTCATCAGCATATTTGATGCAGCTGACTTTTGGGATGACAGTATAAAGGTCGTTAATGAAGATGGAGAACAGCAAGGGCCCTAGTATAGAGCCTTGTGGTACTCCGAGGGTGTTAGGTAGAAGGTTAGAGAGTTTGTTCTGCTAGAGGACAGCCTGCTGTCGACCATTCAGGTAGGATTGAAACCATTGAAGGGCTCCAGTATCTAGACAGAATGTTTGCAGGGTGTGGATTAAAAGTTGGTGATCAACCATATCGAATGCCTTGGAAAGATCCAAAAAGAGGGCTGAGGATATATAATTATTGTTGCGATTATGGTTTATGGTGTTAGTAAAGGCTAGGAGGGCTGAAGTAGTGCTGTGATGAGGACGGAAGCCATGCTGAGTGTCTGCCATAAGACTATTTTGGATTAGGTGGTGCATGAGTTGTCTATGAATACATTTTTCCATAATCTTTGCAAGTGGAGAGAGTATAGCTAATGGCCTATAATTGGAGAACTCAGTAGAGCTGCCTCCTTTGTGAAGTGCGATTACATAGGATATTTTCCAGATGGTGGGAATTTTAGCTTCTACTATGGTTCTATTGATTAGTATTGAGACGGGGTAAGCAATAGCATCAGCTGATTTTTGTAGGTACTCCGCAGGGAGTTGATCAGCAGAAAGTGTAGTGGGTTTTAATTTTTTGATCAAGGTACGGATAAGTGAAGTGGCGACTGGTTGGTGTCCATACATCACCTTTTGTGCATTATGCCTTGCTGGAGAGCTTGCATGTGGTGTATGGCATCTGTAAATACTAGGGCTTTGGTATACTGGCCAAACGAGCTGTCCTTGGCAGGAGATCCCTTATGTTGGGAATACTGCAACAGTAAAGAGAAGGACATAGTGTTATGGTAAGATTTTACATAACTGTACTTTTCATCCTTTGATTCCTTGGAATCAGAAGTAAAAAGATACTTCATCGTATTCTCTAGTGTCATAATTTTCATTGTCTGGTACCATAGGCAGAAACGCATGATTTTACTAGGCTATCGACCCAGAGGTCATTTCAAGCCTAGCAGTTTCATGCCAATGTAATGCCATAGATAGCTAGTCAATACACAGGATTGCATTTAGTGATGATTGCCCATGTCCTAGGAGGGTTGTGGGTGCTATTCCTATTAAGAGTTTACCGTGCCCCATCCACTCGTCCAGGTACCTTTTGAACAATGTCATAGAGGTGCTCTGTTTCACATGAATTGGTAGCCTATTCCAAAGACACGGCAGTCACTGGGAGATAAATCTGTCCCTCCAGCATGTCCTTTTTAAGTTGCAGGCTATATTTAGTTCCCTGGAATTGGGTAGTTGTAGTCCCATTTGATTTATGGATGGTGCAGCAGGTTCATTAGGTTTGGGCCTGAGATCCCAGTGTAAGCTGGGATTAAGTCTCCCCTAAGAAGTCTATACGATAGAGTATAGTGACAGAGACTTTAGTCGGTCTGTGTAAGGCACATGCTGGAGATCCTTTATCTTCTTTGTATGGTACACGCCAAATGGGGTGTTTATACTCCATTATGGGCCTGATTAGTAAAGAGTATAGATGGGTTATAACCTCCTTTGCTCTCAAGGTGATGCCTTTACTAATCAAGTGTGCTACATAGAAAGCCTTCCTTACTGCAGTAGACACAAGGTCACAATCAATTTGTGATCCCAGATACCTCACTTCTTCATAGGTACTTAGGGTATTGTTGTTTTGATAGTGTGAAGAGACATTGTTTTTGCTGAGGGGAATGACCATATTTTTGTCTGCACAGTTTGAGACCATGACTTAAGACACCAGTCGCTGGTCTGCGTAAGACCCTCCTGGAGTATAGAGATACAGTAATTGCCCCTTGTTTGCAGTCTGCAAATTTGGCCAGCCTTAACCCCTGAGTTTTGACCTGAACTTCTGAGAAGTATATCCCAAACAGTAGGGGGCCCAGCACTGATCCTTGTGGCACCCTGCTGGTTGATGTAGAGTCACCCACTTTGATAGAATGTCCAGTTTGTGAGCCAGCTGGCAACCCATCTTACAACAAAGGGGGTTACTTTCAGTTTGATTAGTTTGTTGGTAATGCCAGAGTGTGGGATTTTGTCTAAAGCCTTTGCCAGGTCGAGGTATGCTGTGTGTACAGATTTGCCCTTGCCACATTTTCGAAGAAATCCACCAGATTTAACAGGCAAGATCTGCCCTTGACAAAGCCAAATTGAGTTGGATCCAGGGTTTGTAAGTTGCTTATGTCTTTAAGAGGTCCATAATGGTACGTTCGCTGGCCTTGCCGATGAGGCTGGTCAGGCTTAATGGGTCTGTAATTCACCAGGTCTGTTGCTAGGCCACCTTTGTGGAGGGGAATAAACTGTTGCTGTTCTCCATTCCGCAGGAACAAAGCCTGTGGTTAGGCTACGATTGAAAAGGGTACTTAATGGTGATGCTAGTTCATGTTTTAGCATTTTTAAAAGACAGCCTGGGATGCCGCTTGGTCCCATAGAGGCTGTGTTTTTTTGCCTTGAACAAGGCTTTTTTGACCTGCTCTTAAGATATGTATAGATATGTAGGGTGGGGGGAGTTTATGGCAAGGTGTGTGATTTTGGAGGGTATAAGGGAGTGAAATTTTCATCAAACCCATCAGCTAGCAGGTTTGCTCTGTCTGTGGGGTCAGTGTGTGCGATATCATTTGTCACTAGTTCTGCAGATGCTTGGGTCCTACCTTTTAGGCAACATACATAGTTGTAAAAGTCCTTATGGTTATCCTTGGCTGTGCTTGCTAGGTTTTTCTCAAAGATGCCCTTAGAGGATTTAACATGTTGTCTTATTTGCCTGTTGTCTGAGGAGGGTGCTTTTCCATTGTTGAGGCCTTGCCTTTTTCTTGGGCAGCAACCTTTTGCGTTTATTTTAAAGTTTGATGCTGGATGTCCACCATGGTGGCTTGTTTTTACTTTGGGGTCTGGCTTTGATTCTTTTCTGGTACACCTGAGTCTATACACGTTTAGGTAAGTGATTGCACAGGGCTTTAGTGTAAGCTTCAGTGTAGTTACCACTTCCAGCTGGGGGTGGAGCATGGAATGTATTTATACCTTCACCTAGGAGGGTATGGTTTGCCTTTATGAAGTTTTGTAGTCTGACTTTGACCTTTGTGAGTTCTGGTGTTGGTGCCAACTCGAAGGTGACTGATTTTTGTCAGATTTATCTAATGAAGGTCTGACAGTTGCGGCAGTGCATCTGTTTGTCATGTTAGTGAGAACCAGATCTGGTATGTTTGTTCCTCTTGTTGGGGTATGAACAATTTGTTAACTCAAACAAACTGGAACAAAGTTAAGAACTTTTGCACTAGTAAGTTAGGGCTGGAATAGGTTTATCAGTTAATGGTGGGATAATTGAAATCCCCCATAACCAGAGTGTTCGGGAATATTTTGATTGACTCCAGTTTGGTCAAGTAGGCTTTGTGCTCATTGTGACCAGTGAAGTGGGATCTATAACTGGCTATAACTTGAATGGGTTCTTACCCCCACAGCAACCTCAACCTGAAGTAACTCCATGGAGCTGTCCAGTCTAACTAGATAGGAGCTGAATTTGTATCTAATACAGATAGATACACAGCCTCCTTTGGTTCCCACACGTTCATTTTGCCATCTGAAAGTGTGGAAGGCATTGCAGCCTTGCAAGGTTAGGGGTATTCTGAGGACTTAAACCAGGTGTCTGTATTGTACAGACCTCTACATCTTCCAGTGATAGGCTTCCAGGGTGTCCAGTTTTTGGTTGAAGCTCCTAGCATTTAGCAGCATGACCCTTATTTTGTTATGATTGGCAAATTTCATGTCAGTAAGTTTGTTTTTGAGACCTTGCCTAAAAAGCATTGTGGAGAAGGCAAGAACCTTTGCCAGAAGCCTAGTGGTGTCAAGTGCCAGTCTCTGGCAAAGCACTGAGATTTGTCTACCATGACTTCCCAAGCTGACAGAAACTGGACCCCCTTTGAATGGCACCAAAAACTAAGCCAATTATGAAGTCCACCATTTTTTTATACTGTGGCATCATTCTAGGTGAGGGTAGTACGCTGCTCAAGGCTAGGGACATGCCTGCCTGAGATGCATACTCAGAGCTCAATCATCTCTCGCTGTCCATATAGTCCGGTGAGGTACATCTCTGTTCGTTCACTTCATCAATGAACTGTGATGGTCATAATGGTACTGGTTGCAGTGAGACATGAGTGCATGTGTGATCTAACAAATCTTGGCACCGGACAGGCAGCTGACCATGACTTTCTTCTTGGCCAGCCTGGTGAATGGGGCATCTGTGTGTCTCACTGTGGAGTCTCCAATAACAAGAAAATTTAGTTTTTGAGTGTTATGTGCATGAGTAGTGGTGGGTGGGTTGACAAGCTCTTCATAGATGTCTTGGAAAAAGTTTGCTAGGGGAAAATGATCCAACGAGTTAAGGAATTTTTTTCAATCTTATTCCCAAATATAACTGATTTACTTCCAACCGTGGGTCTTTTTATAGGAACTTTTTAAACAATCCCAAAATGATCATGGAAACTGCAGTTAAAGAAAAAATGGCAGGGTTCAGAGAAAAAAAGGGGTAGCTAAGACCCACTATCTGGTTATGAAACATTAATACTAGGTCACATCAAAGGCCTGTGTTTTATAAATTCAAAATGGCTATAGAAGACATTGAGCCTCTTTCCACTTCAAAACCTAGGTGTTCCCCCGTAACCTCAAAATCAAGCCCACCTATTTCCTTCCATAATTTCCCATATGCTGTCCCAATGCATAATGTAATCTGTACAAGATGTTTAAAAAGGAAAAGAGTTCTAGTTTATTTTTCTAGACCCCCCCCCAAAAAAAAAAGGCAACCTGAAGACCTGTTCTGGAATTGGCCTCTTCAAATCTTCATGTAAAAGTTGCAAAATTTAAAATACTCATTGCAGTCTCTTTGTCCCTCTTATTCCTACTCTAAATTTCTTGGTGACCCTCAGTCTAAAAGTTGCCTATTATATAGTCCCTTAAGGTTTTCTTTTTCTGGGTCACATTTGCAGTTCTGTTTACCTGTTGGTCTATCTGCAGCCCCAAGGGTATTCACAAAGTGTCAAGCATCAGTGATTGCCCTTTGCAGACTGCAAGGAATTTACCTCTGCATTTTATCATCTCCTCCTGCATCTTAACTTTGTTTGGCTAAGATGGGGTTCCCCTTCCCTTTGTTTCCCCGTTTTTCTCCTAACACAAGTATCCATATCTGGACTCGGGCCTCCCTTCCTATGAGGCAAGAAAGCTCTGAATTTTGACATCTTATGTCTGACTTTATTCCAGCATGCCATTGTGTTCTCTCAGACGTGTAGTGCTCATGGAAGGTGCCAAAAAGTTTTTGAATACTGGCTGGACAGCTGATGCTTGGCAATATATATCCTATAAAGCTTAGATTACTGTAACAGTGATCTATTCAAACATCTACTGTTAAAATAAGTTTGCTTACAATTGCACTCTTCGCCATAATGATCTTTGATCCTTAATCTGTAGAGTTAAGGTGAGATGTGATTTTAAATGAAGATTAAAAGTAGATTTCAAAATGTCTTAGTGCACTGCAAGTTTTTTTTTTGAGTAATTAGAGGGGTACTGCAGATGTGAAAAGGGTATTTGTAGCTGTCTTCATTCTCCATGCTGTGGATGACTTCTCATTTTGTAGGAAATGTGATACTGTCTGTATGGTATGCGTATCTGTTGTAACATTAAGAAGTGAATCACCACTGTAAAATAAAAAAATATATAATAGATGTGTAGATACATCTTTTAAGCAGGGGCAGTTACCACAAGCTACTCACTAAGAGTCTGCTCACATAACAGAAAGGCTCATTGCTTCATCCCAGTCCATCCCTCAACCTAACCTTATGGAGTCTAGGATTCAGATAGTTTCCAGTCACCAGTTTTCTGAGGATGTGCTTCAGGTTCCCCAAGATATAAGGAAACCTGTTATCCAAAACTTCTCCATAACCAAATGGAAAAGATTTTCAATCTGGTGTCGAGCTAAGAATCTGGATCCAGTAAAATGTGAGATTCCTCTTGTTTTATCTTGCTTGTTAGTTCATTAAAGGCAGTTTGGCATGTTCGTGTGTTATAACCCACCCTTCAGCTATTTCAGCCTGTCTTCCTCTTAATCCTAATATCTCTAGGGTTGAGAACAAGCAGTTTTTTTAAAAAGGGTCCTGCACTTAAATCTTGTGAGAACACCAGTGATTCAATATTGCTTGCTCCATCTGGATGCAACCTGTGGGACCTGGATCAGAGACTGATCTGACACTGGCCTGTTCATTTTACTGCTGTCTCATTCTTGTGTGTGTGTGTGTGTGTGTGTGTGTGTGTGTGTGTGTGTGTGTGTGTGTGTGTGTGTGTGGGAGGGGGGGGGTTCTAAGGGGAGCACAAGAGGTGGTCTTTGTCCTCCAGCTCTGGGATTGAACACTTAGGTTCTCCGGTCCCAAAGGTCGCGCAGCTTTTGGCCTGTCTGCAACATTGGCACTGACTTTGGCACCACCTCAGAGACTATCACCTTCAGCACTGAAAACAACTAAAATGTCATCTGCTCTGAGCATTCTGAACTCCTTCCTGGCCAAAGGGGCACCCTCTGGCAAAGTAGCTTCCCCCTTTTCTGCTTGGACTCCTCCCCTTCGGTCACTGGAGTCCTCCCCATCTCCACCCCGATTCAGAGCCTCCCAGGCTTAGATATGACATATGGGGTTGTCTTCCCATTTACCCTCTAAGCCATCCTTGGTGGCCTTGTCTGTTCGGTTAGTTGGTGGGCAGCATCGAACATTTTGATGGTTTTCTCCCTCTGCCCATTCAGATCTGAGGTCTTTGGGGCCGGATGAGTTTCCATCCTTTGTACTGGATCCAACAGCCTGGTAGTCTTCAGTTCCATCCTGTTCCTTGGTAGCATTGACCCAACTTGTCTGGGGCCATCAGCACCTTGGAATCATGGCATCAAGGCTGGAGTGTCTGGGTCGGGGTTGACTGTTCTGCTTTGGGATCATCAGTCTCTCTTGGAGCTTCATCTTTAGACAACTCTGCTCCAAACTCAAAGTCCAATCTCAGAGCCAGGTCAAAGGTGCTCCTGCCTCAGGTTCAGGATTGTCTTTGGTGCCCTTGGGTTCCAGAACCCCATTGACCTCGGCCTTTGGGGTTGTTGAGAGGAGGTTCTTTACTCGAGAGGAGGGTCAGTATCTCCAACCAACACCCCCTCCAAGTTTTCATCTTTTCCTCTGGCCAGTCATCAGTCTGTTTCGGAACAGCTTGCGTCAACCAGTCTCCAGGCTGCCTCCTTGGTGGAGCCATCCAACTCATCCCCCTCTTCTCTAGCTTCATCAAGAGTGGGAGATTATGGGGGATTATGGGGAAGAGTGCAAGAGGAAGCATTTGGTTTCCCTGAGGGAGTCCCTCACTGAGGATACTGACCTCAAGGAAGGAGAGTGTTCCTCAAAGTCCCCATCTGATGATGCCTCTTTTGACAATTTGTTGGAGCTGCTTCCACAGTGCTGTGGATGGACCACCAAAGCCCCTTATCTGGAGGAGCCAGTTTTTCTGGAGGCCTTGAGCATAGGCCCATCCACGCCTTTTGTGGTTCCTACTCCAGATGCCTTTATACCTGGTGTCCCAGAGGGTATGGAAGGAACCCAACACAGTAGAATCTATTCATAGGAAGCTGGAAAAGGTTCTTGCCAGCCTCCCAATGACTAGCCTCATGGGAGTAATAACCCAGCCATAAAAAAAATTTCTGAGATCATCTCAATCTACCCCCCCCCCCCAACAGGGAGCATCAGGTGCTGGATCGATTAGGGAAGTGATCATATGCCTCATCCACCTTTGTTCTGAGGGCCCTTTACTACTTATTGCAGTTGACAAGGCTTCAGTGAGACCTGGTCTCTGAAGTGTTGAGCACTGTCGAGACGTAGCAGTCTCCTGATACCCAGAAGAAGGTTGAGACTCAGTTGTTCACCTTGACTTCCATCTCCAATGTTTAACTGAGAATCATCTCTAACATGGTTGATGGACCATCCTGAGCAGAGGTTTCCAGGACTGCAGTGATTGCAACCTGGATGCAGTTGCGCAACTTTGTGGACCACTTCAAAATATGCATAATCAGTGCCTCCTTTGAGGGGTCCTCCTTGTTTGGACCCAAGATTAAAGACATCATGACGAGGAGTCAACAAGAGGGGAAGACACTGTCTGCCATTAGAGTTTGCTTTTCTATACCCCCCCCCCCAGCAATCCTTCTGTAGGAATCAGAAAGGGGGTAATCAAGTCTTCTTTAGGAAGTCACAATTCTCTTCCCAAGACATTCCTCTGGAAAGTTCCTCTTGAGGGCGGGGGGGGGGGGGGGCAGAGGAGGTCTACAGAATCAAGGCTTCTGCGTGGCTTTTTCTGGCAGGCCCTTTCAGCGATCCTGAATGATTGCCAGACTGCTCGCCTGTGGAGGAATTCAGAGGTCATCTAGCTCTCCACCTCCAAGCTTGGGACACCATCTCCTGAAATTCCTGAGTGTTGAGAGTCATATACAGAAGTTATGTCATTCCCTTTATGGAAGTTCCAAACTGTCTCCCAGAACATCTCACTTAGCATCCGAGATCCAAAAGCTGCTCACAAATGGTCATTCAGGGAATCCCACCAGAACAGATGGGATCCGGGACGTATTCCAGATTCTTTTCATTACAAAAGAAAACAAAGGATCTCAGGCTAATCTTGGATTTCGGCAAACCAAAAAGACCAGATTCCAGATGGTCACAGTGCAGTCTACCTCACCGCTTCTGAGAAAGAATGATTGAATATGCTAGCTAGACATCAAGGATACGTACCATCACAAAAAGATTGCATTCCAGGAGGTTCCTCCATTTCCAGATGGAAGCCAATTACTAGGAGTTCAAAGCCCTGCCATTTGGTCTCACCACAGACCTTGGGTGTTCACAAAGTACATGGCAGTGGTCGCTGCCTAGATCTGACTGTAGGGATTTCAGGTCTTGCGGTATGATTGACTACTCACTGTCCCAGTAAAAGCATCTTTGATTTCTGACAGGGATTCCTTGCTTCACTGTGTGACACCTTAGGCATCACTGTTTTATTACCCCAAATGGAGTAGTCCGCCTGTACAAGTCTGAATTCATAGGGTGTCACCTGGATACAGTCCATCAAATTGCCAGGCTATAAAGCTCCAGAGTTTGCAGTCTTCAGGCTCAGGCCCTGTCAGTGCTTACAAGTTCCAAACCTCTACCTCTCAGTCCTATGACTTCTGGATCATATGACAGCGTTGATGGGACTGGTCCCTCTATCCAGATATCATATGAGAACCCTGCAGTGGACTGTAGCCATTCAGTGGTCCTTCTTAACACGTCCATTGGAATTCCCAATATGGTTAGCAAGAGTACGTCACCAGTAGATTCAGTGGTAGTTTGTCTCCATTAGTAATACAATGGAGATAGTTTGTAATTCCTTCTCCTTCGGCCATGGTCACCACGGACACTTTCCTCCTGGGGTGGGGTGTGCATTTGGAAGGAGAGGATGGTTCAAAGCTCCTGGTATTCTGCAGAGGCTGAAATTCACGTCAGCATTCTGGAGATGAGTAATCTCCTACCATTGCACAGGCATTTCAGGATGACCTCCCTAGGGGTGCGATTGTGGTACAGACATACCATATCTGTCATTTGGTATCGCAACAAACAGGGGAGAAAACATGTTGTTATTGTCTGTCTGGATGCCATGAGAATTTGGCAATGGGCCATCTCCTCTCAGTGGTTTCTGGTGGAAGTACATATCCCAGGGAAGGCCAACATTCTGTCCGACAGCCACAGGAGCGTTTTATCGGCTCACAAGTGGTCCCTAAATCTGACAGTGGTAGCTTAGATTTTTCAGAGTTTGAGCACTCTGTTGCAACCTGTTTGCATCCCTGTCCAGCACCAAGTGCAACCACTATTACTCCACTGTTCCCCCTCTGGGACAGGCACCCAGGAATGCTCTGATGTTTGCTTGGCCCTCCCGGTCTCCTCTGTGCTTATCCTCCAGTTCCTCCTGTTAGTAAAGTTTCTACAGAAAGCAGCCCATTGCAGAGCTTCAGTGATCCTCATTGCCCCCTTTTGGACTTGTCAGGTGTTGTTTCCCTATCTGTCACCTCTTTTTTAAAACACTCCCCTTGGGTGCTGAGATACAGAATGGGATCCATCTCTCACCTAGCTGGTCTGGTTCCCTGCAGTCTTCAGTCCAAATTGACTGTATGTTTCCTCCATTTCCATTGATGGCCAGGAATCCCAAGCTTTTGCAGTTGGTGGTTGATATATTGCCCTCTTCTCAGAAAGAATCCACTAGAAAAGTGTACATTAGTAAACGGAAAAGATTTTTGTGGATGGAGGCTCTGGACTTGATCCCTTCTCTGCCCCCTTGGAGGCAGTCTTGGATTTTTTTGGAGTTGTTTGGCTCAGGCTTTAGCTTTTCTACCATCAAAGTACAGTTAGTGGCCATTTCTAACTTTCATATCAGTAGAGATAGTATGCACTTGACTCCTCTCAAGATTTCAAAGGCTTTTCTGAAAGGTAATTTTCTGTGTCCTTTACTACGGAATCCAGTCCTTCCCTGGGATCAGCCTTTTGTTCTTCAGGTTCTTGACTGTCCGAAGCTGTTGTCTTGGAAAACTGTTTTTGGTGGCAATTACCTCCACCAAAAGGGTTTGAGTTGCAAGTACTTTCACCACTTACTGTTCCGTAAAGATAAGGTTTTTCTTCATATAAACCCTCTCCGTTTTTACCTAAGGTAGCTTCTGAGAATAATCTTAATCATTTCATTCATTTGTATGTGTTTTTTTCCCCAATTTTTCCAACAAAGGCAAATACCTTTTGCATTGTTTAGATGTTCAAAATCTAGGCTGGGCTGTCCTGTGTCTAAAATAACTTTATCCAAGTGGCTGTCAGATTGTATTTTGTTTGCATATTCTTTGAAAGGTAAGACTCCTCTACAAAAGCGTAAAGGTCATTCAGCTACAGGTGTAGCTACGTCTAGAGCTTTTCTTTCTGGAGTACCTGTGGATGATGCTTGTGCTGCTGCAACTTGGCTGGACCATAACTCTTTTGTATTGCATTATAAGCTGGATATTCATCCCAGGTCTAGGGCTTCATTTGGTTCTACTGTGTTGCGGAATATCCTTCCTTAGTTCTTTCCAAGGAATTGTCATGGCTGGGGGCTCTTTTCCACAGATTGAATCCAGACGGAGCAGACAACATTAGATATGCAAGTTGTGTACCCACTTGTCCATCTCCATCTGTTTCAACCTCCCTGCCTGTCCTTATTGTTGATTTGGCAAGTCTTCCCCTCTGTAATGACCATACAGTGAAGGTTTTTCCTCATTCCACTCTGAGTCTCACATTTTCCTGGGTGTTTTCCTGGCATTTGTGGGAAATGTGTGGATCATTTGGATATGTTGCATCATATTTTAACTCATGGGGCAGACTCAATCTAGGGAGTTAATGGAGGAGAGGAGAGTTTATGGGTAAGGGAGGAAAAGCCAAATCAGGCTCAAGGCTTTTGAACTTCTTTGCAGGCAGTCTGAATGTTATTGCTTGATTGTCAGACTTAACGTTTGTTCTGCTGCTGATTCACCAAGCTATTACAGATAAATTCCCCTTTGGGGGTTGTTCTTTTTAGTTATCCCTTTTTATTGTTGCTTGTGGGGTTTCATGTCATCCGGGAAAGGTAAATGCCAGTGTTGGAGACAGATTCCCTATAATGAGCGCCACAACCAGTGTGTTTTTTGCTTGGGTGCTTCTCACAACCATACGTCCTATTCCATTTGTCAGGCTTTTATACCTAAATCCCTTCATAGTAGACTATCTTCTTTGGTGCTTTTTCTTGAAAATCAGTGCCTTTAGCTTCTTGTGAAAGACACGACAGGGGGTACTTCCAGCTCTGAGGGACAGCCATCAGTGAAGGAGGCCAGGAAGCCTAGTCCAGAATCTTCTGTTCAGCCTCTGCCGGATGTATCCCGATTTGATTGCTTGCCTGGAGGTTTGCCTGGCTTTGTCATTGGATTCCTGTGCTACAGCATGGTTGGAAGTTGGCAGGGATCCGACTTTGTCCAAGGAGGCTTTGCAAACTTCTGTTTCGGATGCTTAGGGGGAACTACAGCTGATTATTTCCAAGGGGCCCTAGGGGTGTTCATCAGGTATTGGAGAAGAATTCCCTACTACCAAAATTGAATGCTGTCCTGGGTCACAGCCTTCCAAATTTTATAAGGCGCATGTCCCTTTGAAGAAAAAGCAAAAGACTAAACCTATTTCCCCTACTCCTAAGGGTCCCCAGAGTGAATGGCAAGCCTTCACTCAGGGTTTGTTTTGTGCTTTGATGGCATTGAAACCTCCTCGGGGAGTTTCTGTTTCAGACCCCCTTGGTTCTCTACTCCCCTTAAACGATCCAGGGAACAAGATTCCTCTGCGGACATGGATTTGGATGAGGAATCCCTTGCTTACTCTTATCAGATTCCCTGTCCTTTGGACTGTGGATCAGAAGAAGAGGAATCTACCAGTCCTGGTACTCCTCTGAAAAGATTTTTTTTGGCGACACGATCTCCAGGGTGATGGATTTCTTTAAATGGGATTGTGCTCAGGTCTCTGAGATGCATAAAAATACTATGAGTTGCTGCAGCAGATGGATTCTCCTAAACCTTCTTCTGTTCTTGTTTTGGCTGCCTTGTTGGATGCATTTACCAGTGCTTCTAAGGCTCCAGTTTATCTTCCCCCTTTTCCCAAGAAACCTGATGGATTCTATAAGCTGCCTGAGGACAGCAGAATTTTGTATAAGTGTCCTTCTGCTGACCCCTTGGTGGTGTCTGTAGCCTCTGATTGGCCCTCTCAATTCTTTCTGTGATAAAGATAGCAGGACCATGGAAAGGCTAGCCAAGAAGGTTTATACCTCTGCTATCTTGACTTTTAGGGCTGTTAATTATCAGACCTGTATGTCCAGGTACTTGTTGTCTCTCCTATCCCAGGATTCTCAGGTTATTTCTGATCTTCCAGACTCTGAGGGTAACATTTCTGCTGTTTCCCTGCTAGGGACTTCCTCCCAGGTGGATCTTCATTACATCAAGTGCAGTTATGATGCAGCAGATGCTTCCTTTAGGGCTTCTGCTTTTTGGTCAATGAGGAGATATCTTCAACCTTTGCCTGATGATAAGGCTACGTTGATGGATGCTGCTCTTGATAACTTAACACTTGTCTGGTGAAGCAGCTGCTGCTATGTTCAAATTCTTCCATGATAAGAGCAAGGCTTTACGGGAAATTAAACATGTTTTACTCCTGTGTATAAATTTCACAGTAACTACCCCAGTAAGCCAGCCTTTGTTGGCAGGCAGTCTCGCCCTCCTCCAAAGGGCAAAAAGCATGGCATGTGGGCTTCTGATACTAAGGCTACTCAGACTTCAGTGCGTCAGAAGTCTCCTTTTCTAGATGAACCACGTGCTATTTGACTATCCTATTCTTTCCAGCCACTTTCCTCTTCGCCCCTCTCTCTCTTCGTGTTTGACTACAGATTACTGAGGATTCCTTGGTCCTGCCCATTATACGCCAAGAGTATTTCATGTTTTTTAAATCCCCCTTTTATAGGTATTACTCGGCCTCCTCAGAAGTAGCTAGTCTTTCCAGAGGTGCTATGGGACCTGTGCTCCAAAGGGGAGGGGAGGATGTTTCTAGTACCCATAAGAGGGGTACTTTGAGGCCAGTTCTAGATCTGTTTCATCTAAACACTTCAGGTGCCCTCCTTTCAAATGTCCCTTCAGTCTGTTCCCTCTTTTGCATCCTCAGGCTTGTATGGTGTCTCTGGATCTCAAGGGTACTTATCTTCATATCCCAATCCATTCCCATTTCAGGAAGTTTTTACATTCCCTGCTTTGCCCGTTGGCCTTTCTGCTGCCCCAAGGGCATTCACAAAATACCTCGCTCCTGTGATTGCTTTTTGTAGGATTCAGGGGATCCAAGTATTTCCTTACCTGGCCGACTTCCTGTTTCAGGCTTCCTCTGCAGAGATCCTGTTGCAAAGTCTTCATTTTTGCCATTTCCCATTTGCAAAGCCTGGACTTCACAGTAAACTTCAAAAAGTATTTTCTGACTCTCTCAGGACCATGTTTTTCTGGTGTGCAGGGTTCAGATGGTGCCTATGCTGGCATCCCAGCCTCATCCCAAAGCCTTGACACTCATTTCCTTCTTTCAAACTCCTCTTCCTCTAGCCTCTGTTTTACAGCCAGGGAGTTTCTGAGATCTCTGGGATTCCTGGCGTCCACCATCCTTATGCTCCTTCTGGCCAAACTCCACATGAGAAAGTTTCAGTGGTTTCTAAAGTCAGTTTGGCTTCAACATGCACATCCCTTAGAATTTGTGGATGTTCTTCGTGTTTCACTGTTGCAGTCATCACATTTCGGTTATCCTGCCAGGGGTGACACTCAGTCGGCCAAAATACCAGAGGCTTAGTATTTCTGCGTCAGTTGCTGTCGCTCCAGTATTGACGTCAGGTCGTCAGTGGTGTAAAATCAGGCAGCCAACACCATTACATCAGTCTTTCTTGCCAAGGAGTGTAAAACAAGTTGGTACTAAAAGTGCTCACACCAAACCAAGAAAAATAAAAGAGCACAGCGTTGCGAGTCCACAGTCTTGATTTAATATAAAAATAATAAAACAAGCAAGTTGAGCGCTTTCATCAATAAGTATGACTTCTTCAGAACAAACTACCATTGTGAATTATACATTTAAATACAAGTTGTTGGTCTGCCATTGGTTCTAAACCAACCAATTCCATTGATGGGAAAAGGACATACTGAAGCTACAAACAAGACACAATTTAGATAAAATAAATAATTTCATCATAAATGATCATGTCCACATGACATAACCTTAAAATAGTACAAAATTAGTACCAAAATAGTACCAAAATATTACCACTTTAACACTTGGTTATAACAAATATTATAAACATTGCTAGATTTGATTTGCCTTCTCTTTGAGAATTGGCATTATAGTAATATGCTCATTGAGCCCAGGTGGATAATCAGCAGCTAATCTTAACTGCCACATTAACTCTTTCTTATATAATACATTTTGCCAATCCCCACCCCTTGTTTCAACAGTTACAAATTCAAGAATGCCAAACTTAAAGCATAAATAACCATCACATGTAATGCTATGCTTATATAAAGCATTAGTATCTTTTTTATTTTTGATATCATAGAGATGCTCATATATTCTAGTCTTAAACATTCTCTCTGTTTTGCCTACATAGAAGGAGGAACAGGTGCTGCAGATGGCTATATAAACTAGTTTGTTAGAATAACAACCACCACTTTTTAAGAAAACATGACTTTTGTTTTTATGATCAAGGGAGATAGAAGTGTCCTGCAATATATATGAACAATAAGAACACCTCCCACATGGTCTACTTCCATATCTTTTATCATGTTTAGTACTACAACTGCTACCTGTCTCTAATAAAGACTTAAGATTGAACCCCACCTTGATAGAAAAAATGGGTTTATCACCCAGTGTATGAAAAACATCAGTATTAGTTCTGAAAATGTTCCAATTTCTTGTCAAGATTCCTTTGATCTGGGAATATAAAGGATTATACTGCACTACACATGCTTGCTGAAAATTGGGCGCAGACTGCAGTGATGTCTCTGTAGATTTTTGCTGTATGCTGCCCCCACCAGTGCCTAATAAAGGTACATAAGTATTACCCCATTTATCTAGAACATCCTTAAGTATGGGCTCAATAAAGTTACTTGGGTATCCTCTATCTAGAAACATGTCCCTCAAATTTCTAAATTCTGCTATAACATCATCCCTCACAGTTGTCATCCTAGCAATTCTTATGGCTTGGCCTTTTATGATACTTTTTTTCTGATAAATAGGGTGATGGCTAGTATAATGCAAGTAATTGTTACAAAATGTGTTTTTACGGTAGATTTTGGAGATGAAACCATTATGGTCTTTAATGATCTTAGTATCTAGAAAATTAATTTCCTGTTCATCAAACTGATACGTAAACCTCAAATAATCTGTAGCTGAATTTAAATATTGAACAAATTCTATTATTTTTTCTTTACTTCCTTTCCATAAAATAAAAATATCATCCAAAAATCTGCCATAGTAGGTCACATTAGTAGAAAACAACTCATTTTGAAAAACATACTTGTGTTCCCAGCCCAAAAGGACAAGGTTAGCATATAGTGGGGCGCAGGCTGCACCCATAGCCACCCCCTTAAGCTGCTGAAAATATTCTTCTTCAAAGAATATATAATTATTCTCCAATATGATGCTCATCATCTCACATATAAGCAAATTTTCATCCATAGTCAAAGAAGAATATTTGAAAAGCACCTCCTCAAATAGACACAAGCCTTCATTTTTTGGAATACAGGAAAAAAGTTCCTGCACATCTATAGTGAGGAAAGAAGTATCCACTGACCATAAGTTCTTACTGATATGGTCTAAAAAATTCCATGAATCCTTTAATAAATGGGGAAATTTATTCATAATATGCTTTAGTTTCTTATCCACATAAACTGCCATGTTATGGGTTTTCGAACCAGCAGCTGCTACAATAGGTCTAAATGGTGGTTTCTTTAAACTTTTGTGCACCTTAGGTATTCCAAAAATCACCGGAATTTTTGGATATTTATTAAGCAGAAAATCATAGTCATCACTGGAAATTCTCTTATCCATTAAATATTCATAAAGATAACTATCTATTCTGCTGTATGAAATGTTTATCTCATTTTGGAACATGAAGAGTAGTTGTCTGTTATAAATAAAATACTTTGCATGTCATTAATATAGTCTTCCAACCTGTATAAAACAACACCCCCACCCTTGTCTGGAGTCATGATTCTTATACCTTTGTCTTCCTTCAAATTGTTCAACAAACTTTTCTCATTGAAAGTTAAGTTGTTGAACAATTTTCTTTTTTCTCCCCAAACCTTGTATAAATCATCTTTTACTAACTTTTCATAAGCAGCAACCAAGGGATGCAAAGGAGGATTAAAGGTGCTACTTCTTTTAAGAGTATCTTTTAACACAATATTAGGGGACTTCCCTGAAAACAAGATGCTTAAATTTAATTTTCTTAAATATAACTGCAAATCAACCATTACTCCAGCTATGTCAGGTATTTTAGTTGGAACAAATTTAAAGCCCTTTGAAAATAAAGAAAAAAGATCTGTTGTAATGGGAATGTCAGAATAATTATATATGTTGAAGCCATTATAACTGTATTGAATGTTATCTAAACATTCTATTTCAGTTAATGGACCTTTCACTTGACATGCTCCTGTTTTTACTGCATTGTCCTGTTGTAGGTTTTGTACACACCCTGTCTGCGATTTGCTATTCTCTTTGAGCGTCTGGGAAGCGGAAAATCCTGAAAATCAACAGAATATTCAGGGTCTAGTTCCCCACTGCCCATTTCAAAATTGCAATTATTATTGTGTGCTGCCCTATTATTCCCATCACTTAACTTTTCCACTTTCTCCTTCTTGAAAAACTAAATTTTTAGTAGGATATACTTTGTGGGCTTGATACTGTTTAACATCTCTATCCAGCTTTTTGATTTTTTTCTTAAAGATACCATCACATTTTTGGTCTACCCTACTGATAACTTTATAATACAGCTTTTCATACTGTTCAAACAAAATGTATTATATAAGAGTTAATGTGGCAGTTAAGATTAGCTGCTGATTATCCACCTGGGCTCAATGAGCATATTACTATAATGCCAATTCTCAAAGAGAAGGCAAATCAAATCTAGCAATGTTTATAATATTTGTTATAACCAAGTGTTAAAGTGGTAATATTTTGGTACTATTTTGGTACTAATTTTGTACTATTTTAAGGTTATGTCATGTGGACATGGTCATTTATGATGAAATTATTTATTTTATCTAAATTGTGTCTTGTTTGTAGCTTCAGTATGTCCTTTTCCCATCAATGGAATTGGTTGGTTTAGAACCAATGGCAGACCAGCAACTTGTATTTAAATGTATAATTCACAATGGTAGTTTGTTCTGAAGAAGTCATACTTATTGATGAAAGCGCTTAACTTGTTTGTTTTATTATTTTTATATTAAATCAAGACTGTGGACTCGCAACGCTGTGCTCTTTTATTTTTCTTGCCAAGGAGCCCGAAGCGGAAGCAGTTTGCACGAGTGCCGGTCGGCCGCTACCTGTGTTTTCATTTCCAAATTGAAGTTGAAGTCTTCTAAAGCTAAGTACCCCATTGGGGATCCTTTTTTGTTTTAACCAATGTCAGAAAAAGTTAACAATTGTCTCGTCTGTGGAAAGTAAATACCACACTGAGACTTCCATTCTTACTGCGTCACCTGTTTAGGCCCAGACTGATGTCCCCCACTGTCGCTTTTGTGCTTTGTTCAGCGCCAGAACTATACGTAGTCAGACACTTTTTTTGTAGCTAGATATTTTCGCTCTCAGTCCTCGAATTCCGATATGGCTTTGATAAGCCATCAGACTACCGATCTTCTGAAAAAATGTAAGGATAAAGACAGAGACAAGACCGCACAGGTCCAAAACTGCCGACAAAGCTTCCATTAAGCTAGTTGTCAGTTTTTCGGTCCTCAGTGAGGCGCTTTTGCAGCCCCTGATGCCCACTTCTGTGTGTTCGCAGGTCACTACTGAGCCCCTTTTGGAGTCCGGCAGGCAGTGAGACTCTTCGACTAAGGATCCTGCGGATGTCTCTACCTTGGATGGGTCCAGAGCCGCCAAGCAGGCACCGGCTTCTGAGGAAATACTTCGCACTACCAATACTCGACACAGACTGACTACTTTTGCATCTTCAGTTCTTTCTAAAACTACTGAGTTTCTAAGGCCCAGGGTACGAACCACACCCAAAAATGCGAAGACCCAAGCTCAGGCAGCTGCTTCCTTGCCTCAGTCTCAAATGCTTAAAATGGCAGAAGACCTTATTATGCTTATTAAGGGAAGCCAGGCTACCCCTTCCAAAAGAAAGAGAGACTTGTCCCCCCAGTAGTTTTATCTGAACAGGAGTGTGATGACTGATGCATCTGAATATGAAGATATGCAACCCCTCTCTGCTTATGAGGATTCTGATCCAGAAGAATCCATTCCTTCTGCCTTGCCACCAGAGGATTTTTCATTTGGGGAAACCCCTACATACTTTAAGGTAACATTTCCAATGGGAATGTCAGGACTACCCTCAGTTAAGACTTTGGGAATTCTTAGATCTACCACAGCACAGACCTTTGGCCATTCCTCCTGTCTTGGATGTTGTTGATGATGTTTTTATGGAATCCAGTCTGACTTCTGACACCCTTTCTCCTGCTGCTAGGAAACCTGACTGGTATTAAGAGTCCCTGATGCTCACAAATTTATTTTCAAAAATCCTACTGCTGATCCCGAGGTCATTTCTCAAGGACCTAAAGGAATCAAAGCAACTTCAGCTAAGAATCCCACCCCCTCAGATAGGGATTCCTGAGCATTAGACAGATGGGGTAAAAAAGTATACACCTCTGCTACTCTTGCCATTAGAGTATTAAATTGTCAGTCCCACATGCTGAAATCTCAGCAACATACCATGGAACTCCTCAAACAAAAAATATCTTCTTTTCCTGCTTGTGCAGAAAACAAAGAATTACAAGAATTAATGCATTCTGCAAGTCAGGTAACTAAGCACACCTTACAATGTGGTTTTTGACACCCTAGAAGCATCTTGCAGGGCAGCAGTCACTGGCTCTGTCCTTAGGCTTGCTTGGCTTAAGGAACAGACCTTGCCAGACCATGCCAAATTCAAATTATTGGATGCATCCTTGAACAAAGACAACTTATTTGGCACCAAAGTAGAAGAGGTCTTAAAAAAGATGGAAGGAAAAAGCTAAATCTATGCAGACAGACTTCTTATCGTTCCAGGCACTGAGGTCCAGTAGGCATTGCCCCTCCAAGCACTGGTCCTTTCCTGCCCCCTCCAGGCCAACTCAGCCCAGATCCAGGGGAAGCAGACCCCCCCTCCAGACAACAGCCCCAGGGAATGCAAAGTTCTAAGCTATGGAGTTCCTCCTCTTCAAAAACAGGGAGTGCAAAGCCACCCCCTTAAGGTAAGAACTCACAATGACTTTACACTTCCTCCCCCTACCTCTGCCCACATGCTTGTGCCCCCTAGGAGGAAATCTCTCCTTCCATGCAACCAACTGGGCCACCATTGCCAACAACCGATGGGTCATTAGCATAGTGTCCCAGGGATACAAATTTTATTTCCACACTCCGCCAACCCTAAAAGGGTTCCCAGATCTTCCTCCAAACCAGTGGGCAGAGGCCAAACAGCAAGTCCTTTCCCTGCTCTCCATGAGGGCAATACAGCATGTTCCTGCAGAAGAGATAGGCCAAGGTTTCTACTCCAGACTCTTCCTGGTACTCAGAAAAGAGGGTACATGGCGCCTCATCCTCGATCTATCCATTCTAAATACCTTTCTGGTGATACCAAAATTCAAAATGCTCACCCTCCAGCAGCTTTTACCATTGCTTTCCGAGGATGCTTGGTTAGCCACCCTAGACCTAAAAAGGCCTACCTACACATCCCAATCGGGGACTCCTGCAGGAAATGCCTATGTTTCAGGACAGAATCTATGCACTTTCAGTTTTCTGCTCTTCCCTTTGGCTTATCCACTGCTCCAAACAAAAGTAAAAGCCAGCAGTAAAGGTGGAAACCCACAGTTTAATTCAAATAATAAAATCACATAACAAGGTAGAGGGAAATAAACCCAACTACCTGCCCCAAACCATAATTGGTCATTAAGCCCAGGTGGAAATGAAGCTCCCAACTTAATAATCCATTTACTTTCCTTAAAATTAAGTATATCGTGCCATCCTGATTTGTCCCTACATCTACCAACAATACAATCTATAACAGTAAAATAAAAAGATGCAGTATTGTGTTTGCACACGTTTATACAAAGCATTGGTAGGATGTTTGTTCCTAATGTCACTAAGATGCTCCCCAATTCCGAGACTAAAAAGTCTAGATGTTTGTCCCACATAGAATGAGGAGCATGAACAAGTGACCAAACAGAAAACCCATTCTGTGCTGCAGTTAGCCCAAAACTTAATATTGAAAACCACCAATGTGTTGCGACTACTGAATTCCCTCGATGTTCATCATGTTACACTGCTGCAGTCATCACACTAGGGTTATCCTGCCGTCAGGCGGTCCTGCAGTTGGCCAGAGTTCCAAAGTCTTGGTCCGGCATCGGTTGCTGTCGCTTCTTCCCTGACATCAGTGCGCCAGAGGTATATAAGAGGCATCCAATGCCATTTTCTTGCCGCGCGATGCCCAAAGCAGAAGCAGTTCGCAAGTGCCGGTCGGCCGACTCATGAGATTTTCAAATTTAATTTCAGAACGAAGTCTTCAATAAAGCTAACTACCCCGTTGGGAAACCTTTTCTTGCCTCAGTCCGATGTCAGAAAAAGTTAACAATTGCATTTCTTGTGGGAAGCAAATACCTCATAAGGACTTTAATTCTTATTGTAGTCCTTACCTAGGCCCAGACCACGACGTCACAGGTTGTCTGTTTAGTGCTAGGTTTAACAAACTAACTATTAAACGTCGGTTTGATTTCGCCCGACATTATTTTGATAGGAAATTTAATTATACCATGCCGTCGGAGCAACCAACGACCGGAATGCATAAAAAACGCAAAGATAAGGACAGGCAGCCGAGACCCAAACCAGACTCCGAGGCCTCTGCTAGGCCAGTCGCCAGTTCTCCGGTTTTCAGTGAGGCTCCTAGGGTTATCCTGCCGTCAGGACTGACAACCGCTGATTTAGAACCCCAGGCGGCATCCGATTCCCAAGCGGAGATTGCTAGGCCTCCACAACCTTTATCTTTAGGCCCTTCCGACTCCATGGCTGAAGGAGATTCTGGTGCAGTTGAAACGCCTTCGGTTGCAGAAGGTGTCTTCAGACCGACTGCACTCACTATCAAATCCTATGCAAAGCTGAAAACTCCTTTAAAAGCAAAGAAGACTGTACAGCAGTCTCCAGTACAAGGCCCCATGCCTAAAAAACAGATGCTTAAGATGGCTGAAGACTTAATTACCCTAATCAGGGGTTCCCATCCCCCTCCTGATAAAAGGCCTAGACAGGAGGAGGACTATGCTTCCTCTGACCAGGTGTCAATTTCCTCAGATTCTTCTGAGGAACAGGAATACACCCCCCCCCCTTATGAAGACTCTGATGCTGAAGAGTCTATTCCTTCAGCATCTCCCCCAGAAGACTACTCTTGTGGGGAAACTTTACATACCATGAGGGAACATTTCCACTGGGAAGGCCAGGACTTCTCTGATTCTAAGAAAAGGCTCAGAGAGTTCCTTTTACTACCCCAGCACAGACCACTTGCTATTCCACCCGTGTTAGACATTGTGGATGATGTTTATTCAGAATCTAGCCTTAACCCAGATTCACTACCTCCTGCACCAGCCAAACCAGACAGATACTACAGAGTCCCTGACTCTCACAAATTCCTATATAAAAGCCCTGTTGCTGACCCAGAAACCATTTCCCAGGGTTCCAAAGGGGTTAAGGCCTCTATTGCTAAAAATCCTGTACCCTCTGAAAGGGATTCTAGAGCACTAGACAGATGGGGAAAGAAAGTATATACCTCAACTACTCTAGCTATGAGGGCCTTAAATTGCCAGTTTCACATGCTGAAATATCAACAATATTTGATGTCTCAATTAAAACAAAAAATGATCACACAAACAGAGCAGCCTGATTACAAGGAAATGCAAGATTTGTTGCATGCAGCTGAACAAGTGGGAAAACATACTTTGCAATGTGGATTTGATTCATTGAAAGCTTGTAGAGCAGCAGTGACTGGGTCTGTCATACGTAGGCATGCTTGGTTAAAAGAACAAACTTTACCTGATCATGTTAAAGCAAAGTTATTGGATGCACCTTTACAGCAGGATGTTTTATTTGGTGTAAAAGCAGAAGAAGTTTTAAAGAAAATGGAGGTTAAGGTAAAATCTATGCAGACGGTCAAGGATTTTTTACAGGTTCAACCCCCTCGTTTCAGCAGAAATCGGCCAACCAAAAACTGGTCCTGTCCAGCTTCTGACAGACCACAGAGGGGCAAATACAGACGCCCAAGGGGCAGAGGTCAGTCACAAGGCTCTTACAAGCCACGACAATGGGGTGCCACAACCCAGAAAGGAGGAGAACACGGGTCTCAAGCTATCAGAAGACAAACACAATGACTTACTCCTCAGACTGCCAAGCAAATCCCTCTTGGCATCTCCCTTGGGAGGAAAACTAGCACTTTTTGCAGACAACTGGCACATCATCACAAAAGACAAATGGGTCCTAAATATTGTATCTCAAGGATACAGATTCCACTTTCACACTTTGCCAAGGATAAAAGGAATGCCAAACCTGCCACCAAATCAATGGGCAGAGGCTCAAAAACAAATTACAGCTCTCATGCACATGAGAGCCATTCAACAGGTTCCTACACAGGAGCAAGGACAAGGATTTTACTCAAGACTCTTTCTAGTTCCCTGAAAGGACAAGGCCTGGAGACCCATTCTGGACCTCTCAATTCTAAACACATATCTGGAGGTACCCAAATTCAAGATGCTAACACTACAGCAACTTCTTCCCATGCTGGGAAAGAAGGCTTGGCTAGTAACGTTGGACCTCAAGGAGGCATACCTGCATGTCCCTATCAGACAAAATTGCAGAAGATACCTCTGATTTATAGCAGGTTCAACCCATTACCAATTCTCTGCACTGCCCTTTGGGCTTATCTACTGTGCCCAGGGTCTTCACAAAATGCCTGGCACCAGTAATTGCATACTGCAGACAAAGAGGAATTCAAATATATCCATACCTGGATGACTGCCTTATTCAAGCAGAAAGCAAGGACATTCTTTTAAAGCATCTGGCGTTTGTCAAAAACCTATTAAGTTGCCTAGGGTACACAGTAAACGAAAAGAAGTCAAAACTAGTGCCCTCACAAGACATAATATTCCTGGGTGCCAGCTTAAATACAACGGCCCAGATAGCTTATCTCACGCCAGACAAGCAAGGACAACTGACTCAATACTTCAAACTGATGGCAACAAAGACCCAGCTCCCTGCAAGAAAAATTCTGCAGGCCTTGGGATTCATGGCATCTTGCATACTACTAATACCATATGCAAAACTGCATATGAGGAAATTACAATGGTACCTGAAAAGCGTATGGACTCAACACAGCCACAGCTTGGAAACAATAATACCACTCATTCCCTGCCTTCAACAGGAGTTTCTATGGTGGGCTCAGGCATGTCACCTCAACAAGGGGTCAGCCTTTTACCTTACCGACAGCCAGGCAAACTATAACAACAGATGCATCGGATTATGCCTGGGGAGCACACATGACAGGACAGTGTATTCAGGGTAAATGGTCTGCAGATCAAAGGCATCTACATATCAATCAAAAAGAGATGCTAGCTGTACAAAATGCCCTAACAGCTTTCAAGGACCTCCTACATCCAGGACAACTCCTAATAAAGACAGACAACACCACAGTAATGTGGTACATAAACAAGCAAGGGGGCACACATTCCTACCCCCTATGCAGGCAAGCAATGACCTTGTGGAACACAGCACTGACCTACCAAGTTCAACTACAAGCACATTTTCTGCCAGGAAAGAAAAACACATTGGCAGACTATCTAAGCAGAAACATCATAGTTCCTCACGAGTGGAAACTAGATCCACAAGTATTCGCAATGATAACTCAAAAGTGGGGGAGCCCAGACATAGCTCTGTTTGCCTCCCCCCAAAACTACCAACTACGGAAATTTTGCACAAGGACATACCTCACACTAGCTTGGAAAGTGGATGCCATCTCATTCAGTTGGAAAACATTAACAGTGTATGCCTTTCCTCCACTACCTCTTCTGGCAAAGGTGCTGCTGAAAGCCAGGTTAGAGAGGCCACAAATGATACTCATTGCTCCAGACTGGCCACGCCAACACTGGTATCCAATACTAAGGAACATGGGTCAAGGCCCACCATGGATTTTACCTCAAATTCCTCACCTGCTCACTCAGCAAAACAATCGCATTCTACACAGCCAGCTCAAGACTTTAAATCTGGCTGCATGGCAAATTACCTAAACAACCAGTCAATACTTCTCTCTAAAGCTGTTATGAATGTCATTCTGGAGGCCAGGAGGCCCAGCACCAGGAAAGCCTATTCAGACAAATGGAAAAGGTTCTGCGCCTGGAACGAGGCTAAAGGCCAAAACCCCCTTGTCCCAAATATTCCTCAGATTCTACAATATTTAACTCAGATGTTGCACAAAGGACTTTCCTTTTCATCTATGAAGATCCACGCCTCAGCTATTTCAGCTCAATACAACACGGATCCTCCAATATTCACATCCATTACTAAGACAGTTCCTCAGAGGGACTAAGAACATAAGACCGCCCCGGAGAGCACCAACACCAACTTGGGATCTCAACTTTGTTTTGGAAAAACTTACACTACTGCCCTTTGAACCAGCTTTTACAGCTGATTTACAGTTTATATCATGGAAAACTGCCCTGCTGCTAGCAATAACTTCAGCACGAAGAGTCTCAGAGCTACAGGCCCTAATGGCAGTGGAGCCTTTCATAATTTTTCATAAAGACAGAGTCGCTTTACGAACTAACCCTTCCTTTATGCCAAAGGTGGTATCCAGTGTGGCCCTAAACCAAACCATTCATTTGCCCACCTTTTATCCAAACCCCCAGAACAAAGGGGAAAGGCTCCTACACTCTTTGGACATTCACAGGCAATTACGTTACTACTTGGATAAAACTAAGGCTTTCAGACAATCTGACCAGCTCTTTGTATCCTATGCTGCAGGATCTCAAGGAAAGGCTATCTCAAAACAGACCATTTCAAAATGGATAGGACATTGTATCCGTTTCTGCTACACACACCATGGGAAACCTGTACCTGGTAACATTAGGCCCCATTCCACCAGGGCTACAGCAACATCAACAGCCTTCCTCAGAGGGGTACCAACCAAGGATATTTTGGAGGCTGCAACTTGGAGTTCAGTGCACACCTTCAACAAGCACCATCACTTACCTCTATACTCTAAAACCAGAGCTAGCTTTGCCACTGCAGTTCTGCAGGGCGTACTAGCTTCTCCAAACCCTGTTTAGTTCTCCGCCCATCCTTAGCTTTGGAATTCAACCCAAGTGCGGTGACTGCAGCAGTGTAACACGATGAACATATTACAGTTTTGTACTTAACATAAATGTAGATGTTCGAGTGTTCACACTGCTGCAGTCCAGGTTACCCTCCCTCCATCCCCTCTGACCCAGCTGAACTTTTCTATACATTTCTATGCTGTACAACCTTTGTGGTGTATTTGCTTGTAACTGAAGGTATTCCTCTTATTCCTTTTATATGTTTTATTAGCAATATGTATTGCCTACCTACTTGGGGGCACATGACACCTGGGGCAAGAAAAACTGAAGAAAACTGCATTGGATGCCTCTTATATACCCCTGCGCACTGACGTCAGGGAAGAAGCGACAGCAACCGACGCCGGACCAAGACTTTGGAACTCTGGCCGACTGCGGGACCACCTGACTTCAGGATAACCCTAGTGTGATGACTGCAGCAGTGTGAACACTCGAACATCTACATCTATGGTAGGTACAAAACTGTACTTCTGAACCCTAGAGCAGTGAGTACAATGTCCACATGGCATACAGCCTATCAGTGGGCCACCTGTGAGTGAACCTTGAGTGGGAACCATGGAACTAGGTCCCACCCTCTTAAAATGACTAAAGAGGGAACCCATTGTACGTCCTCTCCTGAATGGAAAAGAGCATCTATCACCCAAAAAAGGGTGTAATCTCTCTCGGCCATAAGAATGTTCCAATGTCTATTGATAATATTCATAAACCCCTGTGTGTTACGTCCATATGTGGTCACCAGCAAAACCAAAGGATTAGAAAAGCCTGCTGGTTTGTCCTTGTATTCTAAAAGCTTAGCTCTGTCTTGAGTGGAAGCCCAGTGACGAGCTGTACTGATTGTTCCAGAAGGGTAACCCCTCTCACGAAAACATTGGATCACATCATCCCTGGAATCTTCAAATGATTCCTGGCTGTAACAAATCCTTTTTACCCTGAGGAATTGTGATTTGGGGATATTCTGGATGATGTGTTGGGGGTGGAAGCTAGTGGCATGCAAAAATGAGCTGTACTCTGGGAATGTTCTATAAACCCATGTAGCTAAAGTATCATCAGGATTCCTGCTAACTTCAACATCCCGAAAAACAATTTTTGATTTATAAAAATTCAGTTTAAATTCAGTTCCCCATTTGTTATTAAGATAACCAATAAACTCATGTAAGTTTTTTTCATCCGACCTCCACACCACCCAACAATCCTCAAGATATCGTCTCCAAATATCTGTTTCATAAATATATAAATTATGACTAGAGTCATAAATTAATGCCTCCACAATATAGGCCATAAATAGGTCAGCATAAATGGGTGCAAATGATGCACCCATTGCTGTACCCTTGACTTGCCAAAAACATTGGTCCTGGAAGTAGAATACATTACTAGTAAGAACATATTCAGCCAGGCATACTTAAAAAGTATTAAAGCCTGGTTGGTATAAATCCTTTTGGGCTAACTGCAGCACAGAATGGGTCGTCTGGTCACTTGTTCATGCTCCTCATTCTATGTGGGACAAACATCTAGACCTTTTCATCTCAGAATTGGGGAGCATCTTAGTGACATTAGGAACAAATGTCCTGCCAATGCTTTGTATAAACATGTATGCAAACACAATACTGCATCTTTTTATTTTACCGTTATAGACTGTATTGTTGGTAGATGTAGGGACAAATCAGGATGGCACGATATACTTAATGTTAAGGAATGTAAATGGATTAAGTTGGGAGCTTTATTTCCACCTGGGCTTAATGACCAATTATAAATGCACCAATGAACTGCTTTATGTACTCTATATATTGGGGCAGGTAGTTGGGTTTATTTCCCTCTACCTTATGTGATTTTATTATTTGAATTAAACTGTGGGTTTCCACCTTTACTGCTGGCTTTTACTTTTGTTTGGATGTGTCATTTCTTGAGCCGTGCAGCAGCCGTATGTGCATTACGCAATTACTTGGTCTTATCCACTGCTTCCAGAGTTTTCACAAAATGTCTGGCTCCCGCCATTGCTTTTTGCAGACAAAGAAATACTCAAATTTATCCATACATAGATGACTGCCAGAATCAGGCAGACAGTCAGGAAAAGCTGCTGCAGCACCTGACTTTTGTGAAGGACCTACTGATCTCCTTGGGGGGTATACTATCAACGAAAAGAAATCAAAACTAGTCCGCTTCACAAAAAATTGTATTCCTGGGAGCAGGCCTGGACACAGCATCCCAGATGGCATTCCTTACTCCAGGAAAACAAACCTACCTGACAGGCTACTTCTCTCAACTAGCCACCAGAACCAGTTATCCGCAAGGAAAGTCCTGCAAGCTGTAGGGTTCATGGCCTCCTGCATTCTACTCATTTCATGTGCCAGACTGCATATGAGGAAAGTACAAAGGTACCTAAAAAGCCTTTGGTGTCAACACTCTCTCAAGACCTGGAAACTCTCATACCAATGATACCTTGTCTAAGGAAAGATTTTCTTTGGTGGTCACCCACATGCAACCACAACAAGGGACTTACCTTCTCACAACTCCATGCCACCCAGACCCTCACCACAGATGCATCAGACTATCCCTATGTTGCACACCTGGACGGCAGGTGCATTCAGGGCCATTGGAGCCCAAATCAAATACATCTGCACATCAACCAAAAGAGATGCTAGCTGTTCAGCATGCCCTGACAGCTTTCAAGAACCCTACTCTCCCTGAGGCTTCTATTGATCAAAACAGACAACGCCACAGTGATATGGTATCTCAACAAGCAGGGAAGGACTCGCTCTTAATCCTCTCTGCAGGCTCGCCATGACCCTTTGGCACACGGCCTCAGCCATGCAACTGCACCTGCTAGCACAATTCCTGCCAGGCTCCCTAAACTCTCTGGCAGACAACTTCAGCAGAATCTTTCTAGACCACAGAACCTTCACCCTTGTAACCCAGAAATGGTGCACCCCGAAGGTGGACCTCTTTGCCTCCCACTCCAGTCATCAGCTCAGCAAATTCTGCACCAGAGAACCTCACAGCAAGGCCTGGAAAGTGGATGCTCTCTCCTTCCAGTGGGTGAACCTCTCGGTCTACGCATTTCCCCCTCTACCACTCATTTCAAGGGTACTGCTAAAAATAAGGGAGGAAAAACCGAGGGCAATCCTTATTGCCCCAGACTGGCCACACCAGCACTGGTACCCAGTGCTGTGCTGCCTATCACCCCTGCCAACATGGCACCTGCCTCAGATCCCAACACTCCTGACCCAGAGGAATGGAAAATTCATGCATCCCAGAGGAATGGAGAATTCATGCATCCCTAATTGTGGATCCTCAACCTGGCTTATTCCCTGACCCTTCTCCTCAAGCTGCCAGCTTAAGCAAACACATCCTAGATGTTATACGTGAGGCCAGACACCCCAGCACAAGAAAGTCCTATGCTGACAGGTGGGAAAAGTTTTGCACCTGGATCCAGGCTAAGGGAGCCGGAATGGCACAGCCCTCCCTAGCTCTCATCCTGGATTACCTAGCAGACCTACTACACAGGGAGTCTATCCTTCTCTTCTATTAAAATTAATGCCTCTGCCATCTCTGCTCATTACAGCACAGACCCACCTCTCTTCTCACACCTTCTCATCAAACAGTTCCTAAGAGGGGCTAACAACTTAAGGCCACCCAGAAAAGCTCCTACCCCAGCTTAGGACCTTTAACTTTGTGTTGGAAAAGCTCACCCTACCCCCCCCCCTTTGAACCTGCAGCTTCAGCAAAGTTAAAATTCCTCTCTCTGAAAACTGTCTTGATTTTGGCCATCACTTCAGCTAGAAGAGTATCAGAGCTACAAGCACTCATGGCTATAGAGCCCTTCATCATTTTCCATGCTGACAGGGTCTTACTCGGGACTAACCCATCCTTCATGCCTAAAGTGGTGTCCAGTGTGGATCTCGACCAATCCCATTCATTTGCCCACCTTTTTCCCTAACCCACAATACAAGGGGAAAGAATTCTGCCCTCTCTAGATGTGCACAGACAGCTCAGATTCTATCTGGACAGCACTAAATCTTTTAGAAAAACTGATCAATTGCTTGTCAGCTTCGTAGCAGGGGCAGAGGGCAAGGCCATATCCAAACAATCAATCTCCAAATGGATAGCACACTGCATCCATTTCTGCTACAAACAGCACGAGAAACTGCTCCCAAAGGGGGTCGGGACACATTTCACCAGGGCAACCTCCATCTCTGCAGCTTTTCTCAGAGGGGTCCCCACCAGGGACATCCTGGAGGCTGCAACATGGATATCTGTTCATACCTTCACCAAGCATTACCACCTGCCTATCCTCTCCAAATCCAGGGCAGGCAGGCTTTGCCACCGCAGTCTTTCAGGGCATCCTAGCCCAGCCCCCAGTCTTCTTGACTGCCTCCACCCTTTTCTTCAGCTTTGGGAATCAACCCAAATGTGATGACTGCAACAGTGAAACATGAAGAAGACAGTACAGTTGTGTACACTTACCATAAATGTAGATGTTCGAGTATATTCACTGTTGCAGTCCTGATTTCCCTCCCTCCATACCCATTGTCTCGGTCTCTCTCTTCCTCTCTCCTTACAGGGAATTTTTGGTATTTACTTTCTACTGGTGTGTTCTTCCACCATAACCTAGCTTCCTATTTGGGGGCTCCTGACAGTTGGGGCAAGAAAAACTGATGTAATGGCGTTTGGCTGCCCGAGTTTATACCACTGATGACCTGGTGTCAGTCCTGAAGCGACAGGAACCGACACAAAAATACTTAAGCCTCTGGTATTCGGGCCGACTGAGGGCTACCCCTGGCAGGATAACCCAAATGTGATTACTGCAATAGTGAATACACTCAAACATCTACATTTATGGTAAGTGTACACGACTGTACTTTCTTCTTCTACCTTGTCTCAAGAAGGAACTTCACTAGTGGATCTAGAAGTTGTCTAAATCCAGGGCTTCCTTTTCATCCCCCTCTTCCTTCTCAGGAGATGTTGACAGACACTTCAGATGTGGGATGGGGAGCAGTTTTTGGCTCTCTAAAGGTGCAGGGGGTGTGGTTGCCTCTTCAGCAGAGCACATTCAATGTAGGAAATGAGAGCTCTTCTGCTGATGCTTCAGGTTTTTCATCCCATCTTCTCCCCCAGGACCTCTGAAGGTATATACAGGCAATACCACAGTGATGTGGTATGTAAACAAGTGTGTGTGTGTGTGTTTGTGTGTTGGGGGGGGGCAGATCTCATGTTTGCAGGGTTTGCACTCTTGATACGTTGGATATTGCTGTCCAGTATCAAGTGACTCTTCAGGAAGTTTACATTCCCTCAGGTCAAAACATTGTGGCAGACACTGTGATCAGGTCCTTAACACAATCCCATACATGGATGCTTCACGGGGATGTGTTTCTGGACATTGTCCACAAGTGAGGTAGTCCTCAAATAGATCAGTCTCCCCTCTGAACAGGCAACTTGCTCTATTTCGTGCCAGAGTCCCAGGTCATCGGGTGTGGAAGGTGGACACTCTCTCTTTCTTGGAAGGGGATGTTGCTTAATGTTTTCCCTCTACTTCCCCTTATTCCAAAAATCATTTTCAAAATTCAACAGGATGCTCCCAAAATCTTGTTCGACTCCCTTTTGGCTGAAACAGCATTGGTTCCCTCTTCTGCATTTAGCCAAGGGCAGTCATCACAAGTTACTTCACAGGGTGGACCTACTCTGACTGGACAAAGGATCTCTCTTATCCATCCCCACCTGTCTACTCTTAAGCTGATGCTGTGGGTGATAGGAGTTTGATGCCACATAGACACCTTTTTTTGAAGAATGTGTTTAGGTTCATAGGTTGGTACTAGGCTATCGGCCCTAGGGCCTATGCAAGCCTAGCCATAACAATTCCGTAGATATTTCTTCCCACAATATTTACTTCTCTGGACCCCTGTCTAGCAGGGCGACTGACATAATCCCCGGGGTGAATTTCCTATCTCCCATCCAATCAAGATTCCTTTTAAAGAGGGCCAGTGAGGCGCTCTGCTTGACATGTATGGGCAGTCTATTCCAGAGTATGGGGGAGTCTCTGGGTCAGGAACCTATCCCTCCAGCATGTTCTCTTCATTGTGATGACAAGGTTTAGATCCCTGGAGCGTGTGGCTCTGTGGGATTGGGATTTCTTTGTGTAGCATGTACAACAGCTCTGGGTTTGATATGGCCTTGTATGTTAAGCAGAGATGGCCTAGACTATATGCCACAGAGTATAGCTGGTGTTTTTTTAGACTGTCAGCATATGGCATCTGCTTTAGGCCTGTAATTTTTTTTAGTGAGGTATTTCTGTGGCCTTTCCAGTTGTTGCAGATGTCTTGTGAGGTACATACCAAATGGGGCATTACACTCTATAATGGGTCTAATGAGGGATGAGTACAGTGGGACAATGACCTCCTTTTTTCTGGATGAAAAGCCATTAGTGATAAGGTGTGCCACATAGGATTTCCTGACTGTTGTGGCGATGTAGTTATCGAAAGTGAGACCACTGTCCACCTGTGTCCCCAAGTCTCTCATCACACTTTCGATGTTTAGCGTCCTGCCACCTATGTGGTAATTCATGGGTACATGTTTTTTTTCCAAAGGGGAAAGAGTCCTATAGGAGGCCAGGACACCCAATACCAGAAAATCCTACTTCTCCAGATGGAAAGGGTTTTCTATTTGGTGTCTTTCTTGAAAACTGGATCCACTTTCCGGGGATATTCCTTTGGTTCTGTTATCTGTGTGAATTGCTCAATGCTGAGTTGGCTTAATCTTCTGTTAAGGTCCATTTGTCAACTGTCTCTGCTTGTCTGCCTTTATCTCCTCCTTTAGCTTCTAGGTTTGCGGCTAAACAGTTCTTAAAAGGCATCTTTCAAAATTAGGCCTCCCAGGAAGCCTGTTTCTCCTCCTTGGGATCTTAATTTTCTTTTAGACGATGGACTCTGGCTCCTTTTGAGCCTGCAGATTCAGCTTCCTTGCAACATTGCTCTTGGAAGACTATTATTTTGTTAGCCCTTACTTCTGCCAGACGTGTTTCTGAGTTTCAAGCCCTTGACCTTTTTTTGGTGTTTCATAAGGATATTGCATTATCTTGGCAGGACATTCCAAGGCATGTGGCAAGGTCACAAGATACATCTGCATATCAACATCCTAGAGATGAGAGCAGTGCTACTTGCGTTGCAGGCACTTCAGAGCTTTCTACCTCTAGGAACGATTGCAATACACTCAGACAACATGTCAGTAGTGTGGTATCTACACAAGCAAGGGGGAACCAGGTCTTACCCCCTGTGCAGAGACGCCATGCGAGTATGGCAGTGGACAGTAACTTCCCAATGGTTTCTGGTGGCAATGCACATTCCGGGGAAGTCCAACGTGATTGCGGACAGGCTAAGCAGAGCTATTCTGATGCCTTACGAGTGGTCCCTGAATCGTCTAATTGCAGAACGAATCTTCAGCAGATGGGGTCAGCCTTGCTGCGACCTTTTTGCCAGCCCCCTCCATGCCAAATGCAGCAACTACTTAACGCTGATCCCCCCCATAGTGGGAGTCACCCAGGGATGCTCTGGTTCACGATTGGCCCTCCGGTCTGCTTTATGCTTTCCCTCCGTTTCCCTTGCTGTCAAAGGTGATTCAGAAAGCGCAATCCTTGGGAAGCAGAATGATTCTGATTGCTCCACACTGGCCTCGTCAAGTCTGGTTCCCTTTTCAGCCATACATTGTGGACACTTCTTGGATTCTGGACCCTTAACCAGATTTGCTGACACACATGTCGGGACAGTTCCACCCCTCTCTCTGACCCTCCGGTTGACAGCCTGGCTACTCCACTTCCGTCATTAGTTAGGCTTCATAAATTTTCACTGGAAGTGGTTCACATTTTATCTTCCTCTCATAAGCCATCTACTAGGAAGATTTATTCCAGCAAATGGAAGAGGTTTTCTATTTGGGTGCACACCCAAGGAATTGATCCTTACACAGCTCCAGTTGCTTCAGTCTTGGAGTTTTTGTCCATGCTTTTCCATCAGGGTTCCGCATCAGCTACCATCAAAGTCCAATTGGCAGTGATCTCTAATTTTCATGTGGCTAATGAACCTAGTCTCATGGCTCATAGACTCTGCAAGGCTTTCCTGAAGGGTACTTTGGTACTCCACCCCCCCCCCGGTGTCCGAACCTATCATGCCCTGGGATCTCAGTTTTGTTCTACAAGCCCTTACTTCACCACCTTTCGAGCCTGCAGCTACCTGTGAATTGAAATTCTTGACCTGGAAAACAGCCTTCTTAACAGCAATCACTTCAGCAAGGCGAGTTTCGGAAATTCAAGCCCTCTCTATCAAACCTCCATACTTAATCTTCCATAAGGACAGGGTTTCTCTTCAACCAAACTCTTCCTTTCTTCCTAAAGTGACTTCCGTGTCTAATCTTAATCCATTGAGTTGCCTGTATTTTCCTCAATTTTCAAACAAGGCAGAATTTAAATTTCATCAATTGGATGTACACAGACAGTTAAGTTTCTATCTGCACCGTACAAAAGATATCCGGAAGTCTGATCAACAAGTCGTCTCCTTTTCGGAAAACAAAATTGGTTCCCCGGTCTCCAAGATCTCCATATCCAGATGGATATCTAGTTGCATCTCTTTCGCCTACCAAGCAGGAGGAAAAGATCTGCCATTTCCAGTCAAGGCTCACTCTACTCGGGCTGTTTCTACATCTACAGCTTATCAAGCCAGATTGTCAATGGATGATATATGTGCTGCAGCTACGTGGGCTTCTCCTCACACGTTTGTTTCTCATAACAAATTGGACGTGGTTTCTAGAGGCAGGTCGTCCTTTGGCTCCACAGTACTCGGGAGTATTTTCCTATGAGCCACCCAGGATGTAGGTGCCTAGGGACGCTGTCCCATGGGTAAGAATGTGAGGCTAGCTGGACTACATACATTGAATGTTATGGTGAGTACATAACTTCTGTTTCCTTCTGGTGAAACCATTCGTTTGTTGATTTGGATGTGTGGTCGGGGTCATTGTCGTGTTGAAAGGTGAAATTACTGTTCATCTTCAGTTTTCTAGAAGATGCCTAAAGGTTTTGGGCCAAAAGTGACTGGTATTTGGAACTGTTCATAATTCCCTCTACCTTGACTTAAAGCCCCGGTTCCAGCTGAAGAAAAGCAACCTCAAAGCATGATACTGCCACCACCATGCTTCACCGTAGGGATGGTGTTCTTTTGGTGATAAGGAAGTGTTGTTTTTGCGTCAAACGTACCCTTTGGAATTGTGGCCAAAAAGTTCAACCTTGGTCACGTCAGACCATAACACATTTTCCCACATGCTTTTGGGAGATTTGATGTATTGTTTTGCAAATTTTAGCCAGGCATGGATATTTTTAAGAGTAAGAAAAGGCTTCCGTCTTGCAACCCTACCCCATAGTGCAGAAATATGGAGAATACGGGAGACTGAAGTCACATGTAGTACACAACCAGTACTTGCCAGCAATTCCTGCAGTTCCTTCAGTGTTGCTGTAGGCCTTTTATCAGCCTCCCTGACCAGTTTTTGTCTGGTCTTTTTATCAATTTTGGAGGGATGTTGTGTTCTTTGCAACGTCACTGTTCCATATTTTCTCCACTTTTTAATGACAGTCTTCACTGTTCCATGGTATATCTAATGCTGTGGAAATTTTTTTGTACCCTTCTCCTGACTGATACCTTTCAAAAATGAGATCCCTTTGATGCTTTGTAAGCTCTCTGCGAACCATAGTTTTTGTAGCAGGCAACTGATTAAATGTCAGGAAAATGCTACTAAGACAGCTGAACTTTATTTGGGGTTAATCAGTCTCTTTAATTTGATGGTAGGTCTGCACCCAAGAACACTGAATGCTGTAATTAAATCAAAAGGTGCTTCAACAAAGTATTAGTTTAAGGGTGTGCACACTTATGCAACTAGCTTATTGTACAGTTTTTATTTTTTATATTTTTCCCCTAACTGGTTTTTATTTTTCAATTGAATTGTACAGGTTATAGTTCACATTAAAGGTGGGAAATGTTTTGAAATGATTTATTGTGGTCTCATTTTTTATATCACAAAAAACTGGCATTTTAATAGGGGTGTGTACACTTTTTATATCCGCTGTACGTGAAGAAGACCTTCTGGTTATCTCTAATAGATGTGGCCAATTTGGACTCGAAGTTGGCTGTAGAGGATTTCACTAGTGCCCTTATTTGCTTCTTCAGGGTAAGGAGAGCTTGTTTCCAATTGGGCACTTGCTCCTTCTTGGTCCTGGACAGTAATTTTTTCCTTTTGTTATGTAGTTTATTTATTGCAGATGTCCACCAGACAGGTTTACTTTTCCTTGTGGAAGATGACTTTGTCCTTTTGAGTTGTAGATTGTGCAACTGCGACAGTAAAGACAGCTCTGGAACAGATTACAGCTGTTGGGAGTGTTCAGACCACCAATGTCAAGTGCTGGTGACTGAGGAATTCATAGATTTCTTACATGAAATACAGGAAGGAAAATAATGGCTGGGGACTTAAGTTTGTGTGCGCGCGTGTGTGTTTGTGTGTGTGCGCGCGTGTGTGTTTGTGTGTGTGCGCGCGTGTGTGTGTGCGCGCGTGTGTGTTTGTGTGTGTGCGTGTGTGTTTGTGTGTGCGTGTGTGTTGTGTGTGTTTGTGCGTTTGTGTGTGTGTGTGTGTTTGTGCGTTTGTGTTTGTGTGTGTGCGTGTGTTTGTGTGTGTGCGTGTGTTTGTGTGTGTGCGTGTGTTTGTGTGTGTGCGTGTGTTTGTGTGTGTGCGTGTGTTTGTGTGTGTTTGTGTGTGTGCGCGCGTGTGTGTTTGTGTGTGTGCGCGCGTGTGTGTTTGTGTGTGTGCGCGCGTGTGTGTTTGTGTGTGTGCGCGCGCGTTTCTATGTGTCTTTCGGCTGTTTGGTATGTCTGAGAAATACAAACCTACTGGATTTAAAAGGTGCTCTTCTTGTGGGCATAAGATGCCAAATTCTGATGCCCACAAGAAGTGTCTGTTTGGGCACTGACCACCAGAAGGCTCATTGATCTGTCTGTGCAGCATTCAACCCTTGAGCGCTGGCAGACTGCCAAAACAAATTGCTGCTGAAGGGCATGGCTCAACCTTTGTGTCTGGGTCCCTGTCCTCTTCAGGTCCTAAAGAGTCCAAAAGGGAAAGCCCCATCTGTTTCCCTGGATGCTTCTCCTGTGTCTCAAAAATGGCCGTCACAGATCCAGTATCTCAGGATCCATTGGTAGGTTCCGAGGTCTCTTTGGTTCAGAGGCCCTCAGATATGACTGCATTTAGGCCCCACCCGATCCATCTGCTCTTTTGGATCTGAGGAGGGCAGTCCAGGAGGGCAGTCCAGCAGGTGTCTGATCAGACACGTTCGCCAGATCCAGTATTACTTTTTGAGGGCTTGCCTTCAGGATCCACCAGGGATCCGAAGCACTCTGCTCCTAGGCATCTGAGCTGATCTTCAGAGCAGGGACATCATAGGTCTGGTTCGGAGTCCAGGCTTGCTTCCCCAGCTAAATCCACCCATTCTTCGGCTTCCTGTAGATCCTCCAGGAGCCTTTTGCCCACTGGTATGGACAGGATTCTGAGTTTTTTCAGGGACCAGATAGAGACAGGTGTCTTGACATCTCCAACCAGCTTGGGCTCGGCGAGATCCCCGGCCCCAAGGTTGCCCTTTCCTCCAATTCTCGTTTTGGATTTCAGACTCCAAGACCTGGTTCGCCAACGGGAGGCATCAATGGGTATTGGGAATGCATGCTTTCTCAACTTCATTGCCATCGGATTAACATGGGTGTCAGCTCCGAGAGGTTGGTGCTGGGTCTCTGGGGGGGGGGGGGGATCAGGTCTGGGCTTGTCAGATCAGTCCCTTCCCTTGGGGGTCTTGGCCTTCGACAGCTCGGGGCCAGTACTGTCCGGAGGGCTGGGAGCTGGGGTTGGCTGTGCTTCTTTGTCCCAGGTGGTTTTGGCTGGTGGGGATAGGGAGGAAATTTCATAGGTTCATAGGTTCATAGGTTCATACTAGGCTATCTGCCCGAGGGCATTTACAAGCCTAGCCCATAGTTTTGTGGCTTACGCCACCCCTTTAGTATGGGGAACTATACCCATTATTTTGCTGTGCCTCTGTTGAGCAGTGACACTGAGGTAATCCCTGGGGTATATCTGCGATCTCCCATCCATTGGTCAAGATTTCTCTTGAACAAGGCCAGCGAGTGCTCTGCCTCACATATACGGGATTTTATTCCACAGCATAGGGAGTCTTTGGGTGATGAATCTATCCCTCCAGCGTCCTATTAATAGCCGTGTCGAGGTTTAAGTCTCCGCCCTTGTGGCTCTGATCTAGATTTTTGAGGTGAAGCATATTCATCAAATCTGGGTTTGACATGGCCTTGTATGTTAGGCAAAGGTCACCTCTGAGCGACTGAATAGAGCTGGAGTTCTTTCAGTCGGGCAGCATAGGACAGATGTTTGAGACCCTTTATCCTTTTGGTGAGGAACTTTGTGGCCTCTCCAGCTGCTGCAAGTGTCGGGTCAGATACATTCGAATGGGGCATTGTACTCAATCATTGGTCTGATGAGTGATGAGTATAGGGAGACTATGACCTCCCTTGATCTAGATGAGAATCCTTCATGATAAGGTGGGCAATGTAGAAGGTCTTCCTAACTACTTTAGCTACATGGGTGTCGAATGACAGACTACTATCAACCTGGGTCCCCAGGTCCCTGATAACTTCTTCTGTACTCAGTGGATTGCCACCTATTTGGTAGCTAGGGTAACCTTGTTTTCGAAGGGTATGACTATGCATTTTTGGCATTTAACTTTAGGCCATGGCTCTGGCACCAGTTATCCGTTTCTGTGAGACCCTTCTGAAGGATATCTGTGTCAGATGTGTTTTCTACTATGAGTTTGCAGTCATCTGCAAACTTTGTCAGCCATAACCCTCCTGTGTTTGCTTGTAGTTCGGAAAAGTAGAGTCTATCTGCCTTTCAGCTGGTAGAGCCCATTCTTAGGCTTCCTGTAGATCCCCCAGGAGCCTTTTGCCCACTGGTATGGACAGGATTGAGTTTTTTCAGGGCCCCAAGGTTGCCCTTTCCTCCGATTTTCCGTTTCAGACTCCAGGACCTGGTTCGCCCAAGAGAGGCATCAATGGGTCTTGGGAATGCAAGCTTTCCTCAACTTCATTGCCATCGGATTAACATGGGTTTCAGCTCCAAGAGGTTGGTGCTGGGTCTCTGGGGAGAGGGGATCAGGTCTGGGCTTGTCAGATCGGTCCCTTCCCTTGTGGGTCTTGGCCTTCGACAGCTCGGGGCTGGGAGCCGGGGTTGGCTGTGCTTCTTGTGTCCCAGGTGGTTTTGGCTGGTGGGGATAGGGAAGAAATTTCCTCAAGTCTATCTGCCTTTCAGCTGGTAGAGCGGACTTTCTGCAGGTTGGGAGCAGCTTCTTTACCTCTACTGGGTATGTCCCAGGCCATCATTGTTCTGAACCCTGAGCCCATCCATCCTGTCCAGGGTCAGTCCTCCTGACATAGCCTTCAGGCAGCATCTAAACACCAGGGGTTTTCCCTCCCACACAGAGGAGGTGCCACTGAAGAGAAAGTACAAGAGGAGGCACTTGGACTCGCCCATGGAGTCCCTCATGGAGGACACAGATTTTTATGAGGGGGATGGTTCCCCCAGGTCTCCGCCTGATGAAGTTGCCTTTGGAGACATTCTGGAACCATTAAAACTTAAAGATGGTTGGTCTCCCCAACCCTCGTCTTCAAAGGAATGTGTGTTCCTGAAGCCTGATGGGATGGTGTACTTCCTGGGAACCCCCACCCCCCATAACAAATGATCAGTGGGTGCTCAATATCATATCCAGGAGTTATTAGATTCCCTTTTCCCAACCTAGTCCAAGTCCCAAGAGAGTGCTGCTCAATGCACCACCCAGTTGGAGAGAACTGGCACAAAGAAGTTCTAAAACTTTTAGAAAAAAGAGCCATCCAGGCGGTCCCAACAAGACAAAGAGGGTCTGGAACTTATTCTCACTTCTTTTTGATGCCAAAAAAGACTGAGGAACTGTCCAGTTTTGGACCTCAGCAAGTTGTCTGTCAGGAAGTTGAAATTCCGGGTGGTTACTGTTCAGTTCGTCCTGCCAGTTGTGCGCAAGGATGAGTGGATGTGCTCCATAGACCTCCAGGATGCCTACCATCACATCAAGATAGACGCTCTGAGTCATCTTCACTTCTGGCTGGGAGCCAATCATTTTCAATTCGGAGCCCTGCCCTTTGGACTCACCACAGCCCTCCCGGGTGTTTACCAAATGCTTAGCAGTGGTAGCAGCTTACCTGAGACTGCAGGGATTCCAGGTCTTTCCATACCTGGATGATTGGCTCCTTATGGCTCCTACAAGGCATCAACTGAAGTTAACGAGACAGTATCTTTTGCAGACCTTTGACAAGTTAGGCATTACGGTCAGTGTAGCCAAGTCAAAACTGACTTCTGTGCAAAGTCTGGAATTTATAGCAACCCAGCTCAACACAGGGACAGAAATTGCAGCTTTGTCCCTTCAGTGTGTGGATTTGCTCAGGCAGCAGTTCAAGGTGATTCTAGAGGTCCCACCGCTGCATGCACAACTCATTCTCATGGCTCTGGGGACCATGTTGGCAGCTATCCTCCTTGTACTGCTGGTGAGGTATATGAGAGCACTCCAGTGGATGCTAGCAGTCCAGTGGTCCATTCTCTATAATCCAATGTCTACGCCAGTCCCGCTGACACCTATTTGCAAGCGACCTCTTCAGTGCTGGCTTCTTTCAGAGGTAGTCTTCTGAGGCAGACACTTTTCTCTTCCCCCTCCCATGGCCACATGCTTCCCTGCTGGGGGGGGCATTTTCAGGGCACAAGGGTCCAAGGCATGTGGTCCCTACAGAGACCAACTTGCACCTAAACATTCCACCTGACGTTGCAAGCCTTTCAGAATTGCCTTCCTCTGGGGACGATTGCAATTCGTACAGGCAACATGCCAGTGGTTTGTTATATCAACAAGTGGGGGGGGGGGAACGCATTCTTATCCACTATGCAGAGAAGCCATGAGAGTGTGGGAATGGGCAATTTCTTCCAGTTGCTTTCTTCTTGCAATGCACATACCAGGGGAGTCCAGCATGTTGGCAGACAGACTCGACTCAGCAGGTCCATCTTGAGCCCGCACGAATGGTCCCCAAATCCATCAGTGCCATTTCAGATATTCGGCCTATGGAGCCATTCTTGATGCACCCTCTTTGCATCCCCAATTGGAAACAAATGCAGCAGGTACTTTGCCCTGACCCCCCCCCCCCCCACAGAGGGACAGTCCCTGAGGGATGCTCTAGTCCACAATTGGTCTCCGGGTCTTCTTTATGCATGTCCACTGATCCCGTTGATCCCCAAGGTACTGCAGAAAGCCCACAGACAGAAGTATTCCATGACCCTCATTGCCCTTTTCTGGCCTCATCAGGTGTGGTTTCATTCCTGTGGTCTCATCTGAAGTATCCTCCATGGGTTACTAGATCCCACACAATTTCTCATCTCTTTCCTTGGAACTGCAAACACTGCATCTTTAATCCCTTTGTCTAACCACATGGTTTCTCCACTTCCTCTGATAGAAAGTCCAGGCTGGCTTCCCCTGTTAAGAAAATTTATTCTGGCCTCTCAGAAACCGACAACTCAAATTCTACTACAGTAAGTGGAAATGTTCTTCCTTTTGGGCTGCTGAAAGAAATCTTGACCTCTTCTCTGATCTAGTTTCAGATATTCTTCTGTTTTTATCATCCCTTTATCAAGAAGGTGCCAGTTTCTCTACCATAAAGCTGCAGTTGGTGGCGATTTGTAATTCCCACGTTAATAGGGGGCCATTGATTATTGCATCCTTAACACCGATATTGCAGGAATGTGGAACTGTGACAAATAAAGCCAGCTCGAACAGATTACAGCTGTTGACTTTGGTGGTCTAAACACTCCCAAGTACTGGTGACTTTGAGGAATTCATAGATTTGCATGAAACACAGGAAGGAAAAAGCATAACGGCTGGTGACTTAATTTACCAGAAATGGACTGTAATAAAACTGATTTTACAGCATCGGTAAAGAAATTTATTTTTACAGCATATGTTCTGGAAAAACAATTGTAGCAGATTGTAAACGCCTGCCAGGGGATGGAACTTAATGGATATTGTTTACATTCCTAAGGAGATAATTGTTCATGTCAAGCTTTACCACCTTTGATGTGCAGTGATCATTTGGTTAAAAGTTAAATTACTGGTTGATGATTCTACCAAATGGAATTCTAAACCAATGCACAAAAGATAAGAGTATATGGAATCTAAGCAGTTACTATGTAAAACTAATTGGAGTGATGCATTCAGTGGAAAGACAGCAGACGGAATGTGGCAAGTTTTGAGAGTGAAATTGAAAGCAAAAGGTCAACAAAATGTCAACATCAGAACCTAGGCACACAGGGTCAGAAGGATACGTTTCCATGAGAACAAGATAGCTAATGAAGATGAGAGAGAAAAAAATATAACAAATGGAAACAAGTTTGAAATAAACTGGACAGGCAAATGTGAGACAAGATCAGGAAAAGCTTAACATTTAAATAAAGATATTTGTAGATGTGGTAGAAGTAAAGACACAAATTGATAAACTGTCTGCAAATTCTAAAATGTATTCACAAACACGACAGATTGTTTCTCATAAGATTTGTATATCTGCAGTTTGGCTCCACAAAGGGGAGATAACTTATGCTAGTAACTTCCACTTAACTTCTGATACTGATTATGGTGAAAAAGTACTGGACCATACCTCGAAACATCAAAAATCTGGACAAGGCCCATGAAAAATAGGTACAAATCTGTACGCTGATTAACATATAATTTGCATACATAATTATGTAGCCCCACCCACTCCAATGGAATTGTGGGATACCAACTTTCGAACGCAAATTGAAGAACAGACAACCAAAACATGGCACCAGACCAGAGTCCCCTGCAGCCATTCCAGTGTCCTGTTACCTGGCTATTTTGCCCCATTTACCATAAACACTAATGTATGCATACTGCTTTACTTCTACAATGATTTGAATTTTATTTTTACATTTTACAGCACAACAATACAGAAACACTAAAAGACATTGTCTGGTAAACAAAACAATACTGTCTCACAATGAAAATAGGCTTGACATTAAACTTTGCCCTTGAAACTCACATTCATTGAAACAGCATTGAAATCCACACCACATCCAGAGAAAATGCATCTGGCCAGTGGTGGATAAAGATTACCTTTGGGCTGTTTTCAAATCATTGGCCCCTTGCACACAAAACAAGATAACATACATGTGTTCTTTTCTTTATACACCTTCCTGACTTTATTAAATTATATTCTTTGTATAATACAACACACATGTTAGAGCGTATTTTAAATTTATTGTTTGAACATTTTACCAGTAATCTGTACTGTAGGCAATGAAACAAAACACATGAACCAATAATGACAAAACTGCCCAATTCAGAACTTTTCCATCATAAAAGTCTGCTTCCACACCCACACTATCTTGCACAGCGTTTTGCACTTATTTTCAATTTCATTTTTTTTTTTTTGGGGGGGGGGGGGGGGTGACAAATGGTCAAAAGCCAGGGACACATTTTAAACATTGCTTGTATAATTTTGTAAAGTTGCTAGAATAAAATGTTGTGCTACCATCATGCATTTCACTGGCAGGTTTTGAACCCAGGACTCTATGCACTACATCCAGAACAACATACCACTATCCCACATCAGCAGCTGCCTGAAAAATAGGAAGACAAACTTAATAGCCATCATTTAGTGAATTAATTTCTCACTTCTCAACATAGCTCTTAACCTCAACACAAAAAACATGGGCAAACAACAAAGCCAATAATGGGGGAAATGGAATACAAATTCAGTTCTCACTTCTCACTCACCATATCTCTGAACTGTTAGCTCACTTCTTATCATAGCTCTAAACTCTTAGCACAAAAAAAAGTGTTCTTACTTCTCATCATAGCTCTCAAGTCTCAAGTGCAATGGGATGATTATGGCATATGGCCCCCAACCTCTGTTGCAGTCCAGCCTGGTACATCTCACTTGCTCTTTGACCATGCTTCCTCTTTGGACCTTGCCGCCTCCCAAAGTCATCCTCAGCCTCCACCAGGGATCATCACAGGAAATGCTGATGTCATCACCCTAACCCCAGGATAGGCATGCCCATTCTTCTGTGCCACTCCATCAGTTTCATAAGCCTCTAATCAAATACAGGTCACCTGAGGCATAGTCAGCGTTTTATCCCTGTATGCTACCAGAGCAGGCAGTAATGATCCATTGTTGGCAGCAGACTGTGGGGACTTGCTACTCCCTGTACATTTAAAAGTTATAGTTAACAGAGAGAGTTGTAGATCCAGAAAACAAATTGTTATAAGGAGTTATGGAGAGGGGCTTGACAGAGGCATTCAGGAGGGAAAGGGGCAGATGGGGAAAGGAAAATAAGAATATGGAGATAAATAGTAATTAAAATGTTAAGAGCACTTAAAACGTGTGCTATGCAGGCTCATCATCTCCCTTCTCTCAAAATAATGTAATGTAATGCAATTGACTGGTCAACTAGGGCAAATTGCTTGGTTATGTTTGATTAAAATAATACTAAATATAAAAAGAGGTAGCTTTCAGCTTTATATATTTTTCTACCCCTGTGAGCATGTTTTGTATGCTTGTTAAAGATAAAGATCAGAAGTAAATGCAGGCTAGTTTTGCAAGTGTTCAACAGATGATAAAACAAGTTAAAAAGTCACAAAAATGACATATGGCATAGAGCCTGGGGCTGTCATTTCTGGGATATACATTATATAGTGATAATTAGAGAGCAGTCTCTAGAGGTGGTAGAGAAACAATTTGTGTGGAAGACAAAATTAATATACACCAAATTCCCTTTGCAATTTAGAGATAAATACATTCAGCTGTTAGTAAAATTTAAAACCTAAATATCTGCTCATTTTATGCATTTACAAAGCTGCTTGAGGCAGTTTCATTTCACTACCATAACTCAGTCAGAAATGGTGGTGGCTAGGGATAGTAGGCTCTTTTTACCCTGTACTAAAGGTACAGGGTTTGAGCCTGAATACCTCTAGCCACCAAGTGTATTATATGGGGGCAATTTCACACACCCCCCCCCCCCCCGAGTAGTGCTTGGCCTCTTCTGTTGCCGCCATTAATCCCGGTTCCATTTCAGGGCTCGCGCTGTATCCCCCAGCCTACTACTGCCATTAATCCCGGTTCCATTTCAGGCTCGCACTGAATCCCCCAGCCTGCTACTGCCATTAATCCATTTGTCCCCAACGTTGTGCTGCCAAGCCTGCCATTAATCTCTCACATTCCCGCAATATCCTCGGCCACTAGTCTCGCATAACCGCCACTGCCATATCCCCGGCCACTTTGTGCTGCCATTAGTCTCGCATTCCCGCCGATAACTTAACCGCCAGCTGGAAATGATGATGCGAGCTCCTTGAGCTCAGTTCCGACTGGCTGGTAGCCTGACTGTGCTGATAACATCGCGTACGTGATGACGTCAGCTCTGACAGCGCGAAAATTTTAAGAAAAGAAAAATCGGAAATGAAGGGGTGCCACTCGGGAATCATGGCACTCCTTCATTTGGACCCCAAAACTTGGTAAAAACTGAGTAATTCGGAACCGTTGGGAGGTCTGTACTGGACCCAAGGAAAGCACAGGGAGAAAACTGAATTTGTATTAATGACTGCGAACACTACAGCATGAAGTTACCATACCATTACATGTGTTATTCGCTAGGTCATCTAAGCACAGAGAAATTCCTCAGAATTGGAGGCATGAGTTTGTTAAACCCATTTTAAAGGGTTGGGGAAGAGAACAAATCCAACTACCTTATAGGATTGCAATATATAATATAGTTCTATAATAAAACGGCTGTAAATGAAAAATTATGCTGTGATGTAATGTCTTTGGCAAGGTCATACACAAAACACTGATAGATAAATTAGAACAACCAGGTCCTGGTGTAATCTTTAAGATAGATAGCTGCATAGCTTGCCAATAGGACATGGCAAGTGTCATAATAGTGTTGGACAGGTGAAATTCTAGATTACTGTTAAGGTGTCCCACAGGGCGCTGTCATCTATCTTTGTGGCTTCACAAACCTAATGTGGCTCTGGACAGTCCATTTGCAATGCCCAACTGAAGCATGACAGTCACAATATATAACATTTGCCTTGGATGGGAGACAGCATTTGGGGAAGTTAGTTCAAGGGACTTGGTCACAGCAGGAGGCCAGTGTTTGACATTCTCCTGGAGATGAAAGGGGCCCTTCTGATATCACAGGCATTCCAGGACACACTTCCCCTTGGTGCGATTGGCATATACATGGAATAGCAGCATTGGTTTATATCGAGAAACAGGGAGGCCACATTCCTGTCTTTTATTTTTGTTGAGATGCTATACAGTGGTTGGAAAGGGCAATCTCTTGTCACTGTGTTAGCACTGCCTATACCCGGACACCCAAACTTTAGCAGGAAGGGTCTGATGTTTTTTATTGGTGTCTCACTAGTGATACTCAAGTCTTCTGAGCAGTCATCTTCTGCCATTAGACCAAGGCTTGATGCAACCTATTTGCCTCTCCAACTCCAAATGCAACAGCTTTTTCTTCCTAATCCACCAAAGGGGCAGATATCCATGGATGTTGTGGTTCAGGAATGGTCCCCTAGTCTCCCTTGTTTTCTCCTCACTTACCCAGTTACATATTGAATAATCTAATGACAAACTCATCGAGCCACAACCAGACAAAAAGCACTAATCACACACCTCAGTCTGTCGTGCAGACAGTACATCCCATTGACAGGCATTGAAGGACATGCACACTTCTTCTTTCGGCTTTTCCCGGTTAGGGGTTGCCACAGCAGATCACCTGTCTGCTCATGATTGGCAGTGGAGTTTTACGGTGTTTAGTTGCCAGCCTGGCGCCCAACCTTCCACAGAAGGCACACACATGCACGCACTCACACCTAGGGTCAATTTAGAGTGTCCAGTTCACCTACAAGCACGTCTTTGGGATGTGGGAGGAAACTGGAGCACCCAGAGGAAACCAGACCACAGGGAGGACATGAAAACTCCACACACAAGGCACCCTGCCGAGGGGATCGAACCGGAGAACCTCTTGCTGTGAGGCGTCAACACTAACTGCTGAACCACCGTGGCCACCCTGAAGGATATACACACTGCAGACCATTAAATACAGCCACACATTCCACAAATCATTACATTATACATTGCATGCACTCGCTCACAGTTCGACACACGCCCATCCCCCACGCACATGCACTTAGCAGTTTTTGCATGTGACAAGCCTCTGCAACACCCCCATCTTAACTTTGTGTGATGACAGACTTGAAGGGAAGGGCATGTACCTTTATGCAGTAACTTTACAAACATTCACTAACATGTCCCAACTACAATTTTGCTTATTGTTGAACAGATAACTGGTGATGCCAGGGGTGGTAACTGTGAAATTAAGCTGGAGTATAGGGAACTATACTGGCAGATAAAACTTGACGCTGGAAACCCCTGATTTGAATGATTGCATTAGTATTTCCAGTGTTTTGAAACTGAGATCAGCTAAATTATGATATTGTGTATAGCTTGTTGGAATTTGATTAATTGTATCCCTGCAATGAAAATATGCCAGTGGAATTAGAATTTGTATTAATTGTACATGTTTTTAGAGGTGTTTTGCTTTTTATATATTGTGAAAAAGTATGTGTCTTTTTACATTTGTTAGAGTTAATTGACCGCGCTGCTATTGGTCTTTTTGAATGGAGACACCTATATAATAGGACTTTGAAAATGTAATGATTGTTCTGAGGAAGCCTGACACTTTAAAAAAACACCTTCACAAAAAATTCTCCAGAAACATATAAGCCACGACAAATTCAGGAACAGGAATACCACAGGAACCACTTCAAGAACAAGTATTTATTAATACAGAACGTTTTGTATTAATAAATACTTGTTCTTGAAATGGTGCTCCTGTGGTATTCCTGTTCCTGAATTGGTCGTGGCTTATATGTTTATGGAGAAGCCTGACACTTTGTTAGGTGACAGCGTTTAACTTGATTTTTGTTCTTGTAGATTTTATTCACCATTGTGGAGTGCTGTTATTGTGCTTGTGGACCTTATTTCCATCTCTTTGAGAGCATTTGTGACCATTTTATTCAGTGTCGAGTCGAACGGACTGCACAGGCAATAAATCTTGCTTTTTAAGCTGTGGTGTCCTTCTGTTATTGGTCATTTTTCATTTTCTGGTTTTTATGCGGTAACATCACTATTGCACCAGAACTCCAGCAGCACATAATACATAAACCTAAACGCATGCTTGTACCCTACTGCTGTTCACATGCAGCAGCATCACTTTACTCCATAACCTACCAATACATATGATTTACTCCATAGGAAATAGCTTCCACACTCAACCATATGCACTTATTACCTCACTCCAAATAGAAACTGATCAGCTGATAACTCTAGCATCTAAATGGAACCCACTTCCCCATATTCTGAAGTTCCTGAAGAAAGCTGTTAACAGCAGGGCCATGGCTATCCGTATATCGCCATTTTGGCCTTAACAAAATTTGTTTTCTCCTGCTATAGTTTTATCAGTTGGAGAAGTATTCTTTGGATCCTTCAAGAGCTTAATAACACATCCATTTGGCAAACCTTAGCTGGAACATCAATCCCACCATTTTACTGCATGTCTAAATCCTGACTTCATCCCTGGAGCATTCCAGTAAATAAATGTGGAAGTAAATGGACAAGGTTTACACTGTTGGCAATTGAGCAGTTTCTCTGGGAATGGCTCTTTTCCTCTCCTCATAACATTTTTGGCATATTTTTTACAGTTTTTAACCCCCTCCCACAGCTGACTATTAGCTGCCACCATTTCTTCTCTTTATTCACCAGGTCTAGTGGACCTGCCTTAGCCTCCCCAGGGCTCAATCCACTCCCATTTCTGAGGCTGGTGAGAATAATGAGGCTGCTGGTGCAGTATTACACTGCCACCGAATGTGCCTTAACCCCTTCTCCCAGCATGTGGTAACCTTGCAAGCTTTGTGATTGCTACTGTAGGAGGTGTATGTGACTTCTTCGTACAAAGAACTTCCCAACCAAGTGGTACACTACTTATGTGAAGCTCACCTGGCTCTTAATGCTGCTTTCCATTCGAGTCTAGGCAGCCTCGTTTTTCTCAGGTTGGGCCAATGTCAGCCTTTCCCTCCCATTTGCCTTCCTGTCTGGTCCCTCCTATACCAGTGCCGCTAAGTAAACACAGCCTATCTGGGGAGCAGTAAGGCCTTTATACTAATGTGCCACAGGGTGGGATTAGAACAAATGTTTGTTGAAGGACCAAGTTATTTCTCCATCAGTGTCTTTGGCAGCAACTTCTGTGTTTGATGTGGGACTAAACTGTAGAAGTCCTTGAAAACCTCATAATCCTTAAAGCTATACTGCGCATTACTTCCTGTTGAGACCACAGTCTGAAAGATCTTATCCCCTTGGGTCCTTAAGTTCATGCTAAAGGATTAAGCTTCTGGGAAGCTTGTTCATAGATTGTTACTAGACCATGCAGTTCAGGAAACCATTGAGGAACCTAGCCCAATTTTCCTAATTGTCTCAGAGCACTGGTCTAGTTTAACCGACTGACTCAAAGTCAAACAAATAGGCAAATGAAGGTTGAGGGAATCGAACCCTGTACCACAGTATGCAGCTTAATAGCTCATAGTCCTTTATTTTCTGTGATATCAGCCAGCTAAAGCCAGCTAAAGAATATCTTGGGCCCACAGGCCTCAAACTCGCAGACTTGTTCTTTAAAGTCCAATACCTTACCACTAGACCATGTTGGCACAAAAGCATACCACCAGGGTATTGAACCCACAATGTGGAGATCATGAACATAAATAGCTAATGTTTTACTTGCTACTCCACCTGTACTTTCTTTGCCATTTGTTCAAAATGTGGTAAAGTTCTTAATACATTTAAACTTTTTTTCAGCAAGAAGGGTTTCAGACCTATAGACCTTATCCTCTAGACCTTATTTTTCATAAAAACGTGTCTGTGGAGTAACCAGTCTTCTATGCCCAAGGTAGCCATATAAGTAAATTTATGCCAGTCACATTGCCTGCATTTTCCCCAGTACTTGATCCTGAGGAATATTTATTGCATTATGTAGATGTTCATATTCAGTTTTGTTTTTATTTGAATAAAACTAAGGACATTTGAAAAGCTCATTTTTTTTTGTTTTTATGCAGCCATTAGAATGGGTAAGAAAGTCTCTAAATTGACCCAGTTTGTTACTTTTTAAATGTATTTGTATTTTGTAGTGAGAACTATATCAAATATGTCTGCTAAACCTAGAGAGCATTTTGCTAGCGCAGTAGCTGCAACTCGAACATTAATTTTTGCAGCTGCGAATTGGGCTTCTCTTACTTTCACAAGATACTGTAAGCTATACATGCTCTCCAGATCTAGAACAGCCTTTGGGTATTTATTTATTGACATTTGATTACTGGTGAAGTCCAAGTGGATAGAAGCCCATTTTCCATGGAGGTCCAGGTAGAAAAGCTCCAAATTATTACACAATACTAACAAGAACAGTATTTTTACAATTTTCAAACATAACAAAAACATCTGCAGTTTAAATTATAACAAATTCAGCATAATATAAAAACATTGGTTAAGAATCGATACAATGTATATGACGATCATTTAATATTCAGAGAAATTTTAGATAGTTTGTCGAGAAACTAACGGTAGGCTAGTCTAATACAAATTGGAATTGCAATATGAAGTGAGGGAAAAACAGGCTTATGGTATATTTAGAGAGAAAGCCAGAGAAGAGAGACTTGGATTACAGTAAGTGAAGAGGGGAGAGTATGGAGTTATAAGGAATGAAAAGGTACTTGTTCACATTTAGGGATATAGGTTATCTTGGTTTTGAGCAAGAACAGTTATACAGGGTATACTGTTATCAGTGGTATCTTGTTGTAATGCCTACCTTCAGGATGAGTTGGGAACTCTTAAGTGGACGTACTGGATCACATAAGGTATGAAAGTTATGTACCTATCATGGCGGCAGATCTTTATGATCTCTGTCCACTTCAGTATGCCTCACCCACCTTCTCCCACCCTGGTTGAAGTGGGCATGGAAGGCTGTTCAGAGGAATGTCTGCAGTTTAAGCATGTGTGCAACTGTATTTATGTTGGTACAGTATAATTTTGCTTGTTTGCTTGCTTTTTGTGAAACCCTTGAGATCTAGCAAATCAGAGAGGTGCCAAGCATTACATCACCTAGGGAGTTATGTCTTAATAGGATCACTAGGCTATTGGCCCTGTGGCCATTACAAGCCTAGCCAAGAGTTTATCCCAAAAACAAACTTCAGTTAGCACCTGTCATCCTTGTCAATGAGGGACACAGGTGGAACCCCTGGGACAAATTTGTGGTTTCCCATCTAGTCATCACAGTTGCGTTTGAAGAGCAAGGTGCTCTGTTTGACGGTTTGCTGTCTAAATGTCATTTGTCATATGTTGGAATGTCGTAACATTGAATACACGTGCTGTACATGTTAAAATACCAACCAAAAATATATGCAAATGGCTATATTACTGATGACACTGTTACATTTGGTTATCATGTCCTCGTAATCCCATATGTGAACATTTGTTACTCAACATATAGCATTTAGACAAAACGCATGTAGACTGTTAATACGAGTAATCACACCTGGATATTCAACATTGGTTCACTGTAGTACAGCCTGCAATGGTAATTAAGTATGCAATGTCTTTTTCCCAATGTCAACACAGCCCGCATTATGAATCCCGTAATAGCAGATAGAATAAATGACAGTATACAGTGAGAGAAAGAATAAATGACAGTATACAGTGAGAGAAAGATAATCCTTGTTACCATTACTTATAGTTCGTTGCTGTCTGTAGAGTTGTTCATACTGCTTATACTCCACAAATGTCTGGTGACATTCAGGGTTAGGGTTCCTTTAGGTTACATCCATATATACATGTGAACGTTACATGAGTGTTAAAACTGATTGGTTAACCACTGAAAGCAACGTGTGTCTGCACATTGAGGTTGTAAATTTAAAAGGGAAGTTTATATGGCTCAGTCTAAGGAATATACACTGACATGAAAAAACAGGGTATTATGGATAGTATTTGGAAAGATTATGGATTACGAGGTGGTGGTGCTGCGGTAGCATTGTCGCCTCACAGTAAGACACTGTCCGGTTCGATTCTCAGCTAGAGCGTCTTCTGCGTGGAGGCATTCGTGAATGGGCGTACCTTCGTTGAAGGTTGTGCATCAGGGCTAGTAACTCTGCATGTAAGAATCGACTACCAATCATTAGCGGACCGGAGTTCCGCTGTGGCGACCCCTAACCGGGAAAAGCCGAAAGACGCAACATTTGGAAAGATTATAACAAGTACTGGTAAGGTAATATTGACGTTTCCTTTGCCGCCTTTGTAGTACGAGTAGGAAAATACATGTTTTGTAAAGTCTTTTCCAGAGGAATAAGGATGCAGACACACTGAAGTGTATGTACTGGGTGCAATTGGTGAGGTTTATGACACCATTAAATCACAGAAGGGGAAGGAATTATATGTGGAGGGATATCGTTATTATTTGGAAAAAACACGTGAAACTAGATTGTTTTGGTGTTGTGTACTTAAGGCACAGGACAAGTGTAAAAGATGTTGCATAACTGAAGTTACCATAGATGGCAACAAGTTATTGAAGTCGTCAGATGGGCATTTTCATGCACCTGACGTTATGATGGTATTAAAAGATGGGCAGAGTGTTCCGTGGAAGATCCATGTAAAATGGTCTCTGAAATTTTGGCTACTACCTCTACTTGTGATGTGAATACAATGTTCATAGTGTTACACTGCTGCAGTCATTACACTTGGGTTATCCTGCCGTCAGGCGGTCCCGCAGTCGGCCAGAGTTCTAAAGTCTTGGTCCGGCGTCGGTTGCTGTCGCTTTTTCCCTGATGTCAGTGCGCCAGGGGTATACAAGATGCATCTGATGCCATTTTCTTCAGTCTTTCTTGCCGCGCGGTGCCCGAAGCAGAAGCAATTCGTAAGTGCCGGTCGGCCGACTCCTGAGATTTTCAAAGTCGAATTTCCGATCCGAAGTCTTCAATAAAGCCAAGTACCCTGTTGGGGAAACTTTTTTCTTGCCTCAGACCGATGTCAGAAAAAGTTAATAATTGTATTTCTTGTGGGAAGCAAATACCTCATAAGGCTAAACAGCTTCCACTCTTACTGTATTCCATGCCTAGGCCCTGATCACGACGTCACTAGTTGTCGGTTTTGTGCTAGATTTAACAAACGCACTATAAAAAGACGTTTTGATTTTGCTTTGCACTACTTTGGCCAAAGGTTCAATTATACTATGCCATCAGATCAACAGACGACAGCAATACTGAAAAAATGAAAAGACAAGGATAAAGACAGGCATCTGAGGTCCAAAACAGGCGACGAAACCTCTTCTAGGCCAGTCGCCGGTTCTCAGTGAGATGCTTTCACAGCCCCTGACACCCGCTACCTCAGAGCCACAGGCCGCCTCCGACTCGCACGTGGAGACAACTAGGCCTCTGGAAACTGAAGGTATTGGGCCTACAGAAACTAATCCCTCAGATGGGTCCGGAGCTGCTGAGCAGGCATCTGCTTCTGAGGGTGTTTTCAGACCTTCACAACTTGCCATTAAAACAACAGCCAAGACAAAAGTACCATTAAAGACAAAGAAACAAGTACAACATTCTCCTGGACAGTCCTCCATGCCTAAGAAACAGATGCTTAAAATGGCCGAAGACCTCATTACTCTAATCAGGGGTTCCCATCCCTCTCCTGAGAAAAGGCCTAGGCAGGATACAGACTATGATTCCTCTGATCAGGTTTCCATTTCCTCTGATTCCTCTTCAGACCAGGGATACTCTCTACCCCCCTATGAGGACTCTGATGCTGAAGAAATCTATCCCTTCAGCCTCTCCTCCTGAGGATTATTCTTTTGGGGAAACTTTACATACCATGAGGGAGCATTTCCATTGGGAAAGTCAGGATTACTCAGAATCCAAGAAAAGGCTCAGAGATTTTCTTTTATTGCCTCAGCACAGGCCCCTGGCTATTCCACCTGTGCTAGATATTGTGGATGATGTGTTCTCTGAATCCAGCTTATCTCCTGATTCTTTGTCCCCTGCACCAGCCAAGCCAGATAAGTATCAGAGTCCCTGACTCTCACAAGTTTCTTTATAAAAACCCTTCTGCTGATCCAGAAACTATTTCCCAGGGTCCAAAACGGGTTAAGGCTTCCATTGCAAAAAATCCAGTACCCTCTGACCAAAATTCCAGAGCTGTGGATAGATGGGGGAAGAAAGTATACACTTCTGCAACTTTAGCAGTAAGAGCTTTAAACTGCCAGTTTCACATGCTCATGTACCAACAATATTTAATGGCTCAGTTAAAACAGAAATTGCTTGCAAGCTCAGAAGCTCCTGATTGTAAAGAAATGCAGGATTTATTGCATGCAGTTGAACAGGTGGGAAAACATACTCTGCAATGTGGTTTTGATTCTTTAGAGGCCTCTTGTAGAGCCGCAGTTACAGGTTCTGTGATTCGAAGACATGCTTGGTTAAAAGAACAGAGTTTACCTGATCATGTTAAGGCAAAATTATTGGATGCTCCTTTACAGCATGATACCTTGTTTGGTGCAGAAGAGGTGTTAAAGAAAATGGAGGATAAAGCTAAATCTATGCTATTGGCAGATTCAGGGCACAGCCATGGGTGCATCCTTCGCTCCCATTTATGCAGATTTATACATGGGGTACATAGAGGAACATGTCATCTACAACGATTTACACAACTTGTATTTACCCGAGATTGATATCTGGCGACGTTATCTGGATGATCGTTGGCTGGTTTGGAGAGGGGGCATTGAATATCTTGAGGAGTTTGTGGAATATCTTTGTAACAAATGGGGGGTAGAATTTACTGTGAATTATAATGCCCAAGAAATCAATTTTCTGGATGTACATTTGGAGTGCAAACCAGATCATACTTTAAGAACAAAGGTTTACAGGAAGTATCCACAATACAATAGTTTGTTACATGCCTCTAGTCTCCATCCCAAGCATATCATCAACAACATTCCCAAATCCCAGTTTCTTAGAATCAAGAGAATTTGTTCCTCACAGTAGGACCTTACTCATTGTCATCATGATCTCACAAACAGGTTTTTGGAGAGGGGGTATAGTCCGGATAATGTCAAAACAGCATCACAATGGGCTCGTAACCAACCCAGGGACTGCCTTTTAACATACAGACCAAAACATACTAGGAATAATCAGGACACTCTTAGGTTGGTTACCACATTCGTAAGGAACACCAGTCAGTTTATTCGGATTATTGACAAACATTGGAATATACTCAAAAGTAACACACGACTTGACGATTGGTTGGGTGATAGATGTCAGTTCTCATACCGAAAGGGGAAAACAGTAGGGTCACACTTTTCACATTACAAAAAGATCATGTGCCAGGAGATCACCTATCATCAAACTACTCTCTCCAGGGGAAAAACTAGTGGGGTGTTACCCATGTGGGCATTGTTCCTTTTGCAAATTTATATTTAAGACCAAAACCTTTACCAGCAAGAATACAGGTAAATTATTTGACATCAACTGCTTCGCAAATTGTGGAACTGATTGGGTCATTTATTTGGCCACATGTACTTGTCAGGCATTCTACATTGGACAAACATCTAGACAGTTTAGATGTCGGATATCCAAACATCTTGGAGATATCAGGAACGCCAGAATGACTAATGTCTTGTATAGGCATTCCTTGATTCACAAAACAGCTAATTTCACATTTACGATTATAGATAGAATTTTGGGAAACAAATCCTTCAAAACAGGGTGGCACAACCTACTAAACACAAAAGAAAAGAAATGGATAATCAAATTGGGTGGTCTTTTTCCACCAGGTCTGAATGATAAGGGTTGGGAGGGTGGCCTAATGGTTAAGGTGTTTGCCTTACAAACACAAGGTGCAGGGTTTGAGTCTCACAAGGGATAATTGGCTAGGCTTAAAATGGCTTGCAAGGGCAGTTAGCTTAGTACTAACCTATGAACCTATAAATTGTAATATTGTGTTTATAACTAGGGGCTATGCTGTGTATTTTTGAATACAATTTACTATGTTTTTTATTTTTATTTTTGGGCATATTGCATAATTTTACATGATTTATGCACATAAGATCTATTTGCACTACTTCTAATCAGGTCTTCTTTACAGGAAATGATGTCATTTATTGCTTCATTGGACACTGTATTTAAATGCAGTTCTTGTGCTGCCTAACCATGTATAACCACTGAGGAAAGCTATATGTCTGGTAACAATAAAAATTCTCTGCTTCAGTTTCCTGGTGCTGGCCCTTTTTTTGTTTTCACTAAATGTATGCAAACAGTCAAGGATTTCTTCCAGGTACAGCCACCTCGATTTAGCAGAAATTGGCCAACAAAGAATTGGTCCTTTCCAGTGTCAGACAGGCCACAGAGAGGCAGATACAGACGCCCAAGAGGCAGATCTCAACCCCAAGGCTCAAACAGACAACGACAGTGGGGCACCTCAACCCCAAAAGGAGGTGAGGACAAGTCTCAACCTTACAGGAAACAGTCACAATGACTTTCCCCTTTGTACGCCAAACACTTCCCTTTTGGAAGCCCCCTTAGGGGGAAAACTAGCACTTTTTTTCTCAAAACTGGCAAACAATCACTCAAGACAAATGGGTTCTGAATATTGTGTCTCAAGGTTACAGGTTCCACTTTCACCAAGGCTAAAAGGAATGCCAGACCTGCCACAAAATCAATGGGCAGAGGCACAAAAACAAGTTTCAGCCCTCATGGACATGAGAGCTATTCAAAAAGTACCACAACAGGAACAAGGACAAGGATTTTACTCAAGACTCGTCCTGGTCCCCAGAAAGGACAAGGCCTGGAGGCCCATACTAGACCTTTCAATTCTAAATACTTACCTGGGTATTCAGAAATTCAAAATGTTGACATTACAGCAGCTTCTACCCATGCTGGGCAAGAAGGCTTGGCTTGTTAATCTGGACCTCAAAGAGGCATACCTGCACGTCCCTATCAGACAAAATTGCAGAAGATACCGCCGATTCAAAGCTGGTACAATGCACTACCAATTCTCTGCACTGCCCTTTGGCTTATCTAGTGCGCCCAGGGTCTTCACAAAGTGCCTGGCACCAGTAATTGCATTTTGTAGACAAAAAGGAATTCAAATATATTCCTACCTGGACGACTGCCTCATTCAAGCAGAGACAAAGGACATTCTTCTGCAGCATCTGGCATTTGTAAAAAGGTTGCTAATTTCTCTAGGGTACACAGTAAACGAAAAGAAGTCAAAACTAGTGCCCTCACAACAGATTATATTCCTGGGTGCCAGCTTAAATACAATGGCCCAGATGGCTTACCTCACGCCAGACAAACAAGTTCAACTAACTCAATATTTTCAATTACTGGCAAAAAAGTCCCATCTCCCTGCAAGAAAAATTCTGCAGGCCCTGGGATTCATGGCATCCTGCATACTACTAATACCATATGCCAGACTGCATATGAGGAAATTACAATGGTACCTAAAAAGTGTTTGGACTCAACACTCACAGTTTAGAAGCAGCAATACCAATGATTCCCTGCCTACAACAGGAGTTTTGATGGTGGGCACAGGCATGTCACCTAAACAAGGGTCAGCCTTTTACCCTACCCACAGCCCGGCAAACTCTAACAACAGATGCTTCGGATTACGCCTGGGGAACACACATGGCAGGAAAATGCATTCAGGGTAAGTGGACCACAGACAAGATGCATCTTCACATCAATCAAAAAGAGATGTTGGCTGTTCAAAATGCCCTAACAGCTTTCAAGGACCTTCTGCATCCAGGACAATTATTACTAAAGACAGACAGCACCATAGTAATGTGGTACATAAACAAGCAAGGGGGCACTCATTCTTATCCCCTATGCAGGCAAGCCATGACCTTGTGGAACACCGCTGTAACGTATCAAGTTCACCTGCAAGCACAATTCCTGCCAGGAAAGAAAAATACTCTGGCAGACGATCTAAGCAGAAATATCAAGGACCCTCACGAATGGAAATTGAATCCACAAATCTTCAGCATGGTAATGCAAAAATGGGGAGGCCCAGACCTAGATCTTTTTGCCTCCCCACTGAATTGCCAACTACAAAAATTCTGCACAATTATTTATCACAAACAAGCATGGAAAGTGGATGCTCTTTTGTTCAGCTGGAAAAACCTAAAAGTGTATACCTTCCCACCACTGCCTCTCCTTTCAAAGGTACTCCTAAAAGCCAGACAAGAAAAACCACAGATGATCCTGATTGCTCCAGACTGGCCACGCCAGCACTGGTACCCTATCTTAAGGAATTTAGCTTAAGGCCCACCATGGATTTTGCCTCAAATTCCACACTTTCTTACTCAACAAAACAATCAGATCCTGCACGGTCAGCTCAAAACCCTTAAACCTGGCTGCATGGCAGATTCATTAGTCAAACAGGCAACACCTCTCTCTAAAGCTGTTATGGATATCATTTTGGAGGCCAGGAGGCCTAGCACCAGGAAAGCTTACTCAGAAAAATGGAAGAGATTCTGCGCCTGGAACCAGGCACAAAGCCTTGACCCTCTTGTTCCAAACATTCCTCAGATTTTACAATACTTAACTGAGATGCTGGACAGAGGCCTATCCTTCTCATCAATTAAGATCCACGCCTCTGCAATTTCAGCACATTACAACACGGATCCTCCTTTATTCTCTCATCCCTTGCTAAAGCAGTACCTCAGAGGGGCTAAAAACATAAGACCGCCCCAGAGAGCACCAACACCAACTTGTGACCTCAATTTCGTTTTGGAAAAACTGACCCTGCCACCTTTTGAGCCAGCCAATATAGCCGATCTAAAATTTTTATCATGGAAAATAGCTCTGCTCCTGGCAGTAACTTCAGCACAAAGAGTCTCAGAGCTACAGGCATTAATGGCAGTGGAACCTTTTATAATTTTTCATCAGGACAGGGTTTCTTTAAGGACAAACCCTACCTTTATGCCAAAGGTGGTATCTAGTGTGGCTCTTAACCAAACCATCCATTTGCCAACTTTTTATCTAAACCCCCAGAATAAAGGGGAGAAACTTCTTCATTCTTTGGACATACACAGGCAGCTACGCTTCTACTTGGACAAAACAAAAGCTTTCAGGAAAACTGAGCAACTGTTTGTAGCATATGCTGCAGGATCACAGGGCAAGGCTATCTCAAAGCAGACTATATCCAAATGGATAGGACACTGTATTCGTTACTGCTACACACAGCATGGAAAATCAGTCCCAAATAACATTAGGCCACATTCCACCAGGGTGACAGCCATTTCAACAGCCTTTCTCAGAGGAGTACCTACCAAGGAAATTTTGGAGGCTGCAACTTGGAGTTCAGTGCACACTTTTACCAAGCATTACCACCTGCCTCTTTATCTAAATCCAGAGCAGGATTTGCCACTGCAGTTCTGCAGGGCCTCATAGCCAATCCTAGCTCTTTATAGACCAGCCACCCAACCTTAGCTTTGGGATTCTACCCAAGTGTAATGACTGCAGCAGTGTAACACGATGAACATAGTACAGTTTTGTACCTACCATAAATGTAGGTGTTTGAGTGTTCACACTGCTGCAGTTCAGGTTACCCTCCCTCCATCCCCTCTGAACTAGCTGAACTTATCTATACCTTTCTATCCTATACAACTTTTGTGGTGTATTTGCTTGTAACTGAAGGTATTGTTTTTATTTTTATATGTATATCTTTTATTAGCAATATGTATTGCCTACCTATTTGGGGGCACCTGACATCTTGGGTAAGATAAACTGAAGAAAATGGTGTCTGATGCATCTTATATACCTCTGGCGCACTGACGTCAGGGAAGAAGCGACAGCAACCGACGCCGGACCAAGACTTTGGAACTCTGGCCGACTGCGGGACCGCCTGAGTGCAGGATAACCCAAGTGTAATGACTGCAGCAGTGTGAACACTCGAACATCTACATTTATGGTAGGTACAAAACTGTACTTTACCCAACACTGCAGCACTGAAACAGACAGTAAATAGGGTGAGGCAAAAGAAATGTAAGAGCATGTTGACTGACATTCAGACATTAAAGAACCGTAGACCTTAGCACTTGCTAATAAAAACTGCTGAATTCACTATTGAACACACAATTGTGTCCGATGCTAGATCTGGTGCAGTGATAACTGAAGGGAATCTTCATATGTGCGACTGTGAGTACATTTTGGTTGATGGTACGTTCCCTATTAGTACTGCTGAATGCAAGCAAGTCTACAGTTTGCATTGCTGTTTATTAATGAATGAATGTAAATGGATAGTCCCAGCTGTATTTGGTATAATGCCAAGTAAATGTGACGACTGCTATGACCAGTTTTGGCAAGGTCTTATGCGACCGTTACAGTTTGTCCTTTAAACCACACATGGTGCTTTGTGATTTTGAGAAGGGTGCAGTTAACTACATTAGCTAAAATTTACATGAGAGCACAGCCAAAGGCTGTTGGTTTCATTTGTGCCAGATCATATGGAGTCAGATTCAGAAATTACACCTGTCAGCAGAGTTTTGAAGTAATATGCGATTTGCAGTTTTGTGCAAACATACCTGCACTCTCGTTCATACACCCAGGTAACATCCTTTGCAAGATGCTTGAAATTGAACAAGATATGTCTGAAAAGATATTGCCATTATGTAAATTTTTTAAGGATAACTACATTATTGGTAGACCCAGGAGATACTGCACGAGGGCAGCAACTGCTGAGAGACTTCCTCCCTTATTTGATGTTGCCTTCTGGAATCAGTGGGACGCATGCTCGTGTCAGAATGCTGTCAATGAATGACATTGACGGCTTAGAAGTCTGCTCGGTAAACAGAAACTGTTTATGCTGGATGTTCTGCATGCTGTACAACTTGAGCAGAATCATGTCGAAGATTTGCACAGCAGATTAATTAGTTGCTTATCCTCTCCAAAACACAGGAGGTTGGTTAATAAGGAGACTTTGTTTGGAAAGCTTTTAGTCCATAGGGAAAGTTTAAACACCATAGGTTTAATTGAGCTAGTTGCTCAACATTGTTCCTTCTAAATTGCTGTGGTTGTATTACGGGAGCAGCAACATACCAGAATTGTACTCTTGTGATGTGCCTTTTATGCCATATCTACATTTTGGAGCATAAAGATGCACTCCAGTACAACTATTGGCTTGTTTGATACTGCTTTAAGGAAACTCAGATACTTTGCATATTGTACAGTTTTTTTTTTTTGTTTCAGGTCTCCACCTTTTTGTACTGTTCTGTACTGTTCTGTACTGTTAACAAACTCCTTGCATCACTGATGTTTTTTGAGGGAAGCGACTGCTGGGCACATTACTATAATGTCTGCCTGTTTTTGCAATATCACAAGTACAACGGACAGTTGTATTCAGCAATTTGTACAGCGTCATTTCGAATCTAGCGCTTTATACATGTTCTGGTGACATTTACGTATGCAGGCACATCCACAGACACAGGAAGTCCTGTATAGGAAGTATTGAATGACTGGACTCCACAGACATTGCAAATGTCGAAAAACCCATTCCGACACTTTCGACATTTTAAATGTAAGTTAACTATTTGGCAACTCCCCGCGATTAAATGAATGGCTGACAAACTTAGTTACGCATTTTTTATAGTAAACCCTGTTTGACATGTACGAGAAGTCTATTCCAGAGGGGCAGCCTCTGAGAGACAAACCTGCGTCTCCAGCAGGTTTTGTTGATGTCACATAGATTCAGGCCTTTTAAGCAGCTAATGCGTGAGGAGTTAGACTTATGGATATGGAGCATCTCTAGTAGGGCAGGGTCCAAGAGTGCATTGTAGGCAAGACGCAGATCACCCCTGAGCAATCTGTACCAAATAGTGATAGTGATTTGAGCCTGTCCGCATAGGATTGGTGTTGGAGGCCATGGATTTTCTTTGTGAGGTATTTCATTGGCCTTGTATATAACACACCAACGTGGTGCCGCCTGCAGGCAGAATGGTAACTCAAAATATCAAATAAAACCAACTCTGATAAAACATAAAAAAATTATTAAGGTGAGTGCTTTCATGGTAAAACACTGCTTCATCAGACAACCCAATTAAAGCATCATGCATTTTTATATTCAAATCAGCCAATGAAAATCACAATTATTACAAAGCATAAACTCTTGGAAGTGCTGAAACACAAAAAATAATATGAACAAGATATAAAACTATTAAAATCATGGGTAAAAAAAAAATCTATGCTTCAGTGACCTTTCTCTTAAAAATAGTTTCAACGAAACCATATCATTAATACCAGAGAAGCAGTCTGCTTTAAAGAAAGAGTCCATTTCTGCTCACAGACGTCTGTCCTGTTTTTAATGTTGCCTCCCCTCAGACTTTCATATATAACAACACAAAAAATGTAAAGTAGTGCTGTGCATTAGTAGACTTTACATGTTTAAATAGCGCACTAGGTTTTTTATTCCTAATATCTCTTAGGTGTTCGAGCACACAATCTCTCAAACAGCGGTTTGTCTTCCCAGTGTTGTAGACATTACTGGCTGGTAGTGCATGCAAATACACTTTTACAGGTAGCCAGTTTGTACATCCTGTGCATTAGTCCACAGTAGATTGTCCTTTTTATGCTGACTGCACTACAAAGAATTCAGTTTACTATGCCTTTTGCACATACTGTAATGCCTACTACATTGGGAAGACTGCTGTTCGAGAGAGCGTGTGCTCTAACACCTAAGAGATATTAGAAATAAAGAAACTAGTGCGTTGTTTAAATATGTAGAGTCTAATAATGCACACCACTATTTTACATTTTTTGTGTTAGAAATTATATATGAAAGTCTGAGGGGAGGCAAAATTAAAAACGGGACAGAAGGCTGAGCAGAAATGGATCCTTTTCATTAAAGCAGACTGCTTCTCTGGTATTGATATGGTTTCGCTGAAACTATTTTTAAGAGAAAGGTCACTGAAGCATTGACTTTTTTACCCATGATTTTAATAGTTTCATATGTTCATATGATTTTTTGTGTTTCAGCACTTCCAAGAGTTTATGCTTTGTAATAATTGTGATTTTCATTGACTGATTTGAATATAAAAATGCATGATGCTTTAACTGGGTTGTCTGATGAAGCGGTGTTTTGAGTTGGTTTTATTTGATATTTTGAGTTACCATTCTGCCTGCAGGAGCACCACGTTGGTGTATTATATACAATTTTATTTGTTCCTTCTTTGGAGCTCTGTTTCCTGGTTTCTGCTGTTTTTACTACTGGTATTTCAGTGGTCTTTCCAGTTGGTGCAAATGTTTGGAGAGGTACATACCAAACAGGGTGTTGTACTCAATTATTTGTGTAATGAAGGAAGGGGCATAGAGAGGTAATAACCTCCTCTTTTCTGGATGCAATCCCTTTACTTATGAGATGAACCAAGTAAGAGTTTTCTGACCACTGCCGCTACATGATGGTCGAATGTGAGGTTATCAACCTGAGTGCCCAGGTCTGTCGCCACAGGTTTTGTGCTTAGGGGGTTTCTGTTGATGTGGTGATCAGTAGGGGCCGTGTTTTTGCTGAATGGTGCGATGCATTGTTTTGTGTTTAGCTTGAGGCCATGACTTTGGCAGCAGTCATTAGTTGCTGTGAGACCCTCTTTCAGTATGTTGACATCATTTGGGGAGTCAGTGACAGCACCCGACTCATTCGTCCACAAACTTGGTCAGCCACAGGCCTTTTGTCTTTGCCTGGACCTCTGAGAAGTAGATGCCAAACAGCAGGGGGTCCCAGGACAGATCCTGGGGAACTCCACTAGTGACAGGTCTGTCTGAGGTAGAGGCACCTATTTTGACTTTGAGGATCCTGTCAGTGAGCCAGTCGGCCAGCTACCTGATGAGATGGGGATTTCTGCCAAATTTTGTTAGCTTTTCAATGATGCCGGATTGGGGGATTGTGTCAAAGGCCTTGACCAAGTCAAGGTAAGCTGTCTGCACTGACTTTCCCTCATCCAGGGCTTTGGGGACAGTCTCAAGTCAACCAGGTTTAACTGGCAAAATCTGCCCTTGACTAATCCGAACTGGGTGGGTTCAAGTGCTTGGAGCTTGCCTATGGCCTTGTTTATGAGATCCATAATAATATGCTCAATGGCTTTACAGATCAGACTTGTCAAACTAATGGGGCAATAGCTCCAGGGTCAGTAGTGGCACCACCTTTGTGCAAGGGGATAACAATGGCACTTTTCAGAAGCTTGTACTTAAGCTGTAGTTGAATAGGGTGCTCAATGGCAAAGCCAGTTCTTGCTGGAAATGGTGCAGAATACAGCCTGGGTTACTATAAGGTCCCATGGAAACTGTGTTTTTTGCCTTGGCTAGTGCCTTAAGCACTTGATCTGTGGAAATGTGAGGTGAAGAACAAGTATCAGGGATGTCGAAAGGGCCTTTGGGGGGACAGCGGGGTGAAGTTTGCCCTGAACCTATCTGCTAGCAGGTTGGCTAAGTCAGCAGTATCTGTGTAAGTGATACTCTTAAGTACTAATTCGGAACAAACCTGGGCTTTGCCATGGATGTTCCTGACGTAACTGAAGAAGGCTTTGTGGTTTCAGTTTGTTTCAGAGGCTAGTTTTGATTCATAATTGGCTCTGGAGACTCACTAGTGATTTAATTTGCTTGTTGAGGCTAAGGAGGGCGTTGTTCCAGTTTGGAATATGATGGTGCTGACTTAAGTGCCTGTGGCAACTAGTACTATCTTTTGAAATAAATTAACATGGCTCACTTATCTGTCATTATGATTAAATATACAACTTTTGAATTTTCTACAGAGATGGTCAGTGTAAAGTAAATTATATTTGTTTTTACTTCCTTCTGTTTCCCTCTGATCTGTTGGATTTTTCCAAGATGTTCCTTTCCCTGCAAAGACTGCTGCTGCTTTCTCACCAAAGAAAGTATTGTAACATAAGCCTCCCTGGTCTCCTAGACATTCTCTGAACTTCTCTGAACTTACCTCAGCCATGTAGCAAAACTCCACCACAGCCATACCCACATCCATTACTACTAGGAGTTGACAAGTCCCATTAAGCCTGCAGCACGTCCGAGAATGTCTTGGCCATTGGTGCCTCCATTGTAAGTCACAGAAAAACAGCACCCCCCAAACTGGCAAAAGAGGGGATAACCGGTACCTCTCAGGAACTGGAATTAGGAATGTTACTTAAGACCATTCAGATACAATTACAAACTTTTGTTGCCCATGTACGGTGAATGATCTTAATGTTCACCATGGGAAAGATGCAGCAACACACTTTGATCTGCCTACTTGTGTCTTTGAAGAATGCAAGGACCTGGCATTAAGCAGCATTCTGCCTTCAAGAATATCTACATTCAAGGATGTAATAAAATAACAATTGTTTATCATTTTTGGGATATTCATTGTGTTTCTGCATGAAATGAAATGATCAGCAAACCCCCAGCTTGCTTTGCTAGGAATGATCTGCATCTGTCATCCTTCAGTTTTCGTATACTGGTTAAGATTATTGCTACTCCTATAATTTCATTTTCAGAGTCCAGTTCCAGGCATCCCGGCATAAGAAATTCTAGTCTTGATATATCATGGTAGCATTACTGAATGCCAGAAACCTCCTGCATTTGTTTTTAATACTCAAAGGAGTTAGGACCTTGACTATCTTTTTCTCGAGGTTAAGCATAGTTGTGATGTGAAGTTTACTTTTAAGAAACTTGCTCAAGATACAAAGATGTTTAATCAAGGACTTAAGCCTGTTGAACTGTGTAAAGTCATAGGAATAGATAGGAAACTGATGCCAGCCAAGTGTGTCCAGAATTCTCCCAACATCCACCCATTACATTTGTCATTTTTACCTAATGGGGAATTTTCAAGGCCCCAGCGAATATGCTCAAATGAAGATGATTTTCTCTAGGCTGTTGTAGAGATTGTGAACTTTTTTGCGAAAGGTTATGAGAGTTTCTTGGCAGCTCTCTTAGTAGTGGCCTGGGTGATGTACGTTCTCATGGGAGAATTTTTTTTTGTTCTTTGTAGTCATTCTGTTAACCATCCCTTTTGTAGAAGGGGTGTATAAGATATTTAGGAAACTTGGAAATATTTTTACTAATGGAATTTTGAAAAATTCCTCAAAGGTATCCATCATGTCCCCCTTCTTAGTGGACTGGTTAGTACATCCGGGTAAGCTACCCAATCCAGCAACCTATCAGCAGACTTTAGTATAGTTTTTATTTGTCCTTTCAGGGACTTCACTGTTGAACATCTAGTAAATAGGCATAAACTCACTGCAGATGATAGTCAAAACTGCTATCAAAATGAAGCTGTATATAGTTTGGTCCATGTTTTAAATACGTCAGGCAAATGTTACAACAGGTTAGAACTGGAATGAGGAGAATTAATCGTAATTGTATTACTGGTTCTGTGGCACATTTTTTTTACAGTGCCTTTATTCTAACCCTAACGACTACAATTTTTTGTTCATTCTTTCTAATGTTAATTTATATTTGGATGAAACTCATCGTCACTTAGAGGTTGTGGCACAGTATACTTATTCTCTTGAAACTTTACATCAAAATGGGCACAATTGTTTTAGTATTACTTCTGTGATGTAATTTTAAGATGGTAAAATTTAAATCTTAAAATACTGAGTTTTGGGTAATGCATTTGTATGTATGTTGCATCTGATGGGTTGAATGAGGCTGTATTCGGGTTTATATGGATTCTTTGTATTTTGCAATTTTTTGGTAATCTTGAAGTCATGTTGCTAATGTATGTGTTCTTTTTAATGTTTTGAGTAAAAGGTTCACCAAAACAAAACTCTTTTGACTTTCTACAGTGTAATTCATATCAGTCAGTTTATGCATAGTAGAAACTTTGTTGAAAACTTTGTGTTTGACTTTGTATTGCTATGTCTACCAGACCCATTGTGCCTGCTAATGTGTGGCCAGTGTTTCCTCTTCATTTCCCCCACTCGGTTTATGTTGACAGACTTGTGTTACCTGTCACCTGGTACCTGTGGAAATTATGCCAGCTATGATCCTCACCACCCTCCGTCCTTTGTGGTGTTCATCTGTTATTTAATGTGCAGTGAAACCAGAGCATGCAGTGACTGACAAAGCCTGATAGGAACAGTACATGCATCATGTTTACTGATGTTCTTCGTGTTTCACTGTTGCAGTCATTACATTAGGGTAGTCTGCTGGCAGGTTGCCCTCAGTCGGACTGAATTCCAAAGTCTTGGGTCCTGCGTTGGTTGATGACTTCTCTTCCATGACGTCAGGTCGTCAGGGGTATAAAACATGCAGCAGACGCCATTTTCTTCAGTCTTTCTTGCCGCACGATGCCTGAAGCTGAAGCATTTTGCAAGTGCCGGTCAGCCGACTACTGAAATAGAGTTTGAGTTTCAGAACCAAAGTCTTCACTAAAGCCAAGTACCCCGTTGGGGAAACTTTTTTCTTGCTTTTTACCGATGTTAGAAAAAGTTAATAATTGTATTACTTGTGCGAAGCAAATACCTCATAAGGATTTCCATTTATACTGTATTCCTTGCCTAGGCCCTGATCACAACGTGCCTGGCTGTCAGTTTTGTGCTAGATTTAACCAACACACTGTTAAGCGTCTGTATATTTTTGCATTAAAGTATTTTGGAAACGGATTTAACTACCCAGAAATGTAGTCTGATAGCAATCCGACTACCGGAGTACATAACTCAAAGAAAAGGATAGAGAAAGGCAGTCGAGATCCAAAACAGATGACAAAGCTTTTCCTAAGCCAGTCGCTGGTTCGCCTGTACTCCATAGGCGCTTTTGCAACCCCTGATACCCGCTACCTTCGAGTTGCAGGCCTCTACCGACACTCATGTGGAGTCCGGCTTGCCACAAGATACTCAAGGTATTGGACTGATGGATGTATCTCCTTCGGATGGGTCTGGAGCCGCTGAGCAGGCACTGGCTTCTGAGGGTGTTTTCAGACCTCAATATTTGTATATCAAACCGACGACAGCTGCAAAACCAAAGACAAAAGCAACTTCTAAAACTAAAAAACTGACGCATGAGCCACGTGCACAGGCCTCTATGCCTAAAAAACAGATGATCAAAATGGCTGAAGACCTTATTACCTTGATCAGGGGTACCCATCCCCCCCTCAAGATAAGAGGCCTAGGCAAAACACTGATTATGTAGCATCAAATCAGGTTTCTATTTCTTCTGATTCCTCTTCTGATCAGGAATTATCTATACCTCCCTATGAGGATTCTGATGCTGAGGAGTCTATTCCATCTGCATCTCCTCCTGAGAATTATTAATTTGGAGAAACCTTACATACTTTGAGGGAGCATTTTCACTGGGAGAGTCAAGACTTCTCAGAATCAGAAAAGAGGCTCAGAGATTCCTCTTCCCTCAGCACAAGCCTTTAGCCATTCCCCCTGTTTTTAGACATTGTGGATGATGTGTTTTCGGAGTCAAGCCTGACCCCTGACTCCTTACCTCCGGCTCCCAGTAAGCCTGACAGATATTACAGGGTCCCTGACTCATAAATTTTTATTTAGAAACCCTGCTGCTGATCCTGAAACTATTTCACAGGGTCCAAAGGGAGTTAAGGCCTCAACAGCTAAAAATCATGCCCCTTCTGACAGAGATTCAAGGGCACTGAACAGATGGGGAAAAAGGTTTATACATCTGCAGCCTAATCAGGGCCTTAAACTGTCAATTTCATATGCTTAAGTACCAACAACATGTTATGGGATTGCTGAAACAGAAAATTATGATTTCAGAATGTGCAGAAAATAAGGAATTGTAGGAATTATTGCATGCAGCTGAACAAGTTGTAAAGCATACTTTGCAATGTGGTTTTGATTCTTTAGAGACCTCCTGCAGGGCAGTAGTTACTGGATCTGTGATTAGGAGGCATGCCTGGTTAAAGGAACAAAATTTGCCTGATCATGTTAAAGCTAAACTGCTAGATGCATCTTTACAGCATGATTCTCTGTTTGGCATTAAGGTAGAAGAGGTTTTAAAGAAAATTGAAGACAAAGCTAAGTCTATGCTAACTATTAAAGACTTACAAGTGCAGCCACCAAGATTGAGTAGACACTGGCCTACAAAAATTTGGTCCTTTCCTGTCTCAGACAGAGCTCAAAGGTGCAAATCCAGACGCCCTAAGAGTTCCAGATACCAGCCACAAGACTCATACAGGTCAAAGCAATGAGGCGCATCCACCTCCAAATCTGGAAAAGATAAAGCACAAACCTACAGAAAGCAATCCCAATGACTTCCCTCTGCCTACACTAAGCACTTATCTTTTGGCAGCCCCCATAGGGGGAAAATTCACACTTTTTTTCCTCAGAATTGGCAGTTAACCCAGGACAAGTGGGTACTAAACATAGTCTCTCAGGGATACAGATTCCATTTCCACAGTTTGCCAATGGCAAATGGTTGGCCAGATCTGCCAAAAAAATCAATGGGCAGAGGCACAGAAACAGGTTACATCCCTCATGGATATGGGGGCCATTCAGGCAGTACCAGAACAGGAAAAAGGACAAGGTTTTTACTCAAGACTATTCTTGGTACCCAAAAAGGACAAGGCCTGGCGTACAATACTGGATTTATCGATTTTGAACACATACCTGGACATTCCAAAATTCAAAATGCTGCCTTTGCAGCAGCTTCTGCCCATGCTGGACAAGAATACTTGGCTGGTGACTTTAGACCTAAAAGAGGCATACCTGCATCTCCCAATAAGACAGTCGTGCAAAAGATACCTCAGATTCTAGGCTGGCTTAATGCATTACCAATTCTGTGCACTGCCCTTTGGCTTATCTACTGCTCCCAGGGTCTTTACAAAGTGCCTGGCACCAGTAATTGTATTTTGCAGACAAAGAAGTATACAAATATATCCTTACTTGGACGACTGTCTCATTCAAGCAGAGAACAAGGACACTCTCTTCTTCGACACCTGGCATTTGTGAAAAGGCTTCTAACATGCCTAGGGTACACTAAACAAAAAGAAATCACAACTGGTACCCTCTCAAAAGATAACATTCCTGGGTGCAAGCTTGAACACAACTGCCCAGATGGCTTACCTCACGCCAGACAAACAAACGCAACTGAATACTTACTTCAAACTGATGGCAACAAAAACTCAGTCTTCTGCAAGACAAATTCTGCAGGCTCTGGGCTTCATGGCATCCTGCATCCTACTAATTCCATATGCAAGACTGCATATGAGGAAACTTCAATGGTACCTAAAACGTTTATGGAGTCAACATTCACACGGTCTGGAAACAATGATTCCTCTCATTCCCTGCCTGCAACAGGAGTTTCTATGGTGGGCAAAGGCCTGTCACCAAAACATGGGACGGCCCTTCACTCTACCCTTTGCCAGCCAAACCTTAACAGACACATCAGATTATGCCTGGGGGGGCACACATGGCAGGAAGATGCATTCAGGGCATATGGGCACCGAAACAAATGCATCTACATATCAACCAGAAAGAGATGCTAGCTGTTCAAAATGCCCTAACAGCCTTCAAGGACTTACTTCATCCAGGACAACTATTGATAAAGACTGACAACACCACAGTCATGTGGTATATAAACAAGCAAGGGGGCACACACTCATACCCCCTTTGCAGATTAGCCATGGCACTGTGGGACACAGCTTTGACCGACCAGATAAATCTTTTAAGCTCAATTCCTGCCAGGAAAACAAGACACTCTGACAGACCATTTAAGCAGAAACCTTATGGATCCTCATGAGTGGAAACTAAATCCACAAGTCTTCAGCATGATAAAAGAGAAATGGGGGAGCCCAGGCATAGATCTATTTGCCTCTCCTCAAAATGATCAACTGAAAAGATTCTGCACAAGGACTTATCACAGACAAGCATGGAAAGTGGACGCCCTATCCTTCAGTTGGAAAAACCTATCAGTTTACGCCTTTCCTCCTCTGCCTCTTCTACCCAAGGTCCTCCTAAAAGTCAGACAAGAGAAGCCAAAGATATTAATTGCCCCGGACTGGCCCCGCCAATACTGGTACCCAATCCTAAGGAACTTGTCTCAATACCCAGCTTGGACCTTGCCTCAAAGACCACAACTACTGTCCCAGCAACACAATCAGATCCTGCACAATCAACTACAGACTCTGAACCTGGCAGCATGGCTAATCATGTAATCATACAAATGACACCTCTCAGTAAAGCTGTGATGGATGTCATTTTGGAAGCCAGAATGCCTAGAACTAGAAAATCTTATGCTGACAAATGGAAGAGATTCTGTGCTTGGAATCGAGCACAAGGAACTGATACATATTCCACAGATATTACAATACTTAACGGAGATGCTTGACAAAGGCCTATCTTTCTCATCAATCAAAATCCATGCCTCTGCCATTTCGGCTCATTACAATACAGAGCCACCAATCTTTTTTCATCCTTTACTAAAGCATTATCTTAGAGGACCCAAAAATTTAAGGCCTCCTAGAAGATCACCATTACCTGCATGGGACCTCAATTATGTGTTGGAAAAGTTCACCCTGCCTCCATTTGAACCAGCTGCTACCGCTGATATAAAGTTCTTATCATGGAAGACCGCTCTGCTGCTAGCAATTACTTCAGCAAGAAGAGTTTCAGAGCTACAGGCCCTCATGGCCGTAGTGCCTTTTATCATATTTTACCCAGACAGGGATCTCTGAGGACAAATCCTACTTTTATGCCTTAAGTTGTTTCCAGTGTGGCTCTTAACCAAACAATTCATCTGCCAACTTTTTATCCAAATCTGCAGTGCAAAGGGGAGAGAATTCTGCATTCCTTGGATGTACACAATCAGCTAAGATTCTACTTGAGCAGGACTAAAGCTTCAAGAAAAACTGAGCAATTACTATTGTTATATGCTGCAGGATCAGAAGGAAAGGCTATTTCAAAGCAGACAATTTCAAAGTGGATAAGCCACTGCATTAGTTTCTGCTACTTACACCATGGTAAACCTGTGCCCAAGGGCATTTGGTCTCATTCCACCAGAGCTGCAGCTACTTCAGCAGTCTTTCTCAGAGGAGTACCAACCAAAGACTAGAGGCTGCTACTTGGAGTTCTGTTCACACCTTTACAAAGCATTACCATTTGCCTCTCTACTCCAAGTCCAGGGCAGGCTTTGCCACTGCAGTGCTGCAGGGCCTTATAACCACACCTAATGCTGTTTAGCTCCAGCCTCCCAACCGTAGCTTTGGGATTCTACTCAAATGTAATGACTGCAACAGTGAAACACGAAGAACATAGTACAGTTGTGTACACTTACCATAAATGTAGATGTTCGAGTGTATTCACTGTTGCAGTCCAGGTTACCCCCCCCGTCATTCTAAAGTTTCTTTCATTCTCTATCTTCTACAACCTATGTGATGTATTTGCTTGTAGATGAAGGTAAAGTTTATATTGATGCATGAATTATATATAAAATATTGCTACCTTTTTGGGGGCACCTGACATCGGGGGCAAGAAAAACTAAAGAAAATGCCGTCGGCTGCATGTTTTATACCCCTGACGACCTGACCATTATGGAAGAGAAGACAGCAACTGACGCAGGACCCAAGACTTTGGAATTCAGGCCGACTGTAATGACTGCAACAGTGAATACACTCTAACATCTGCATTTATGGTAAGTGTACACAACTGTACTTTGTGTCCCATACACATCATGACCCAGAGTTGTTAACCAGGCAGTGCTACTTTGCCAGCATCACTGCATATTGCACTTATCACTGCCTGTGGACATTTGCTGGCCATACCTTATTCTGCTGCTGATTGTCACCAGCCATACCTGCTGTTGATGGTGGATGGCTTAATGCAGCCACATAGTCTGCTTTCAAGCATGGTGCATGTCAAACATCTTTTTCACTGTAATAGGCAAGTACTTCATAGAACCACAGATGTGTCCAGACATCAAAAACATGTTTAGTAACCAAAACAGTCTGTGATGGGTGTCTAGGCTTGAGCATTGTAAGAATTCATCTTGGCAATATTGACAGGATTGCACAGTGGGGAAAATGACCCAGGTTGCAAGGAAATGGACAGCATCGTCTGAAAAACATAATGCAATACATTGTTTTTTAGGGAAATGTCGGCTGCATAAATCGTCTGTGTGTGTGTGCGCGTCTGTGTGTGTGCCTGTGTGTGTGCATCACAGCCTTCTTCAGTGCAGGTCAAATACTAGAATTTGACCTGCACGGAAGAAGGCTGTGATATTTTCCAGCCGAAACCGGTCTGATTTTTTTGTTGTTTTATTTGAACAAAGACCATTTTGGAACACAGTATGCTGGCTCTACTCTTTTTGGCGCTTCAGATTTGTTCCTGAGCCGTGCTTTTTTGACTGTTATCATTTGTGTCTATTTAACCATTTACATCTGTTACATGCTGTGATATACAAACACTTGAGGCTAAAATCTGTCACTCTAAATCGCCCTGTGCTTTGCCAAGTGCCATGCAGTGCATTCAGCAATCATCTTTTTTATGCATTTGCCATTTATTTCATGGCAAAAAAGGATGATATGGCATTTGAAGAATGTTATGGTATGTATGGGATGCTTTCTGTTAACACTTGTATTTATGTAGCAACTTTTACTTCAACTTTGTATAAACTCTTAAAATTTGTCACACAGTTGGCTACATATCATGGATTCTGACTGCATTACTTAGAGTTAAAAAATTTTATTTTGAAGTACATTTTACAAAATGTAGCTGTTTTGTGTTATAGAACATTTTTTTTTAATTCTTTGTGTGTAGTATTTTTGTACTGGTATTGAGTATTTAACATCCCAGGTTTTGCTTATTTTCTTCCATAGAAAAGCTTACAAGTGCAGCTAAGGAGGTGCTGTCATTTCAGAGCAGTCCACACCACTCTCCTAACAGCAGTCAGCTTTCTCGCCGTGGAAGTGTCAGCAGTTTAAGCAGCGTGAGTTCTGTTTTAGAGGAGAAAGAAGATGACAGAATCCGTTGTTGTCGGCACTGCATGAGCATCTTGCTTAAACGGGAACGGCAGATTGATGAAAAAGATCATATCCCTGATATTGTGAAACTGTATGAGGTTAGAACTTACTAGTATATGTACAGTGGATTACATTTTATATTAAAATTTTTCAACTTTTAAGGTGAGTTAATAATGGCTTATTATGACAGTATTAGGATTTATTTAATGTAGTATGTTGTAGGTCAGTGCTCTCTCTCCATTTTTTTTATAACGCAGCCTAAGTTCGTGTGCAGATTGTATCTTTACATCCACTTGTAGTGCATGCATAGCCCCTAAGTGCCATTTATTTACTTTGCATTTCTATAACCAAATAATCCCACCAGACATTCAGTTCCATTCCTCGTGATCATCCCTTGGTGCTTTATAATGTCATGAGAGTATAACGACCACTTGAACTATTAAAAATAGAGTGAAGTAGACCTTTGTTTAAATCCTGTGCACAGCATCTCACAAGTGCGGCACATCAGTGCATTGTTTAAAACCTGGAGCTTGTGTGAGAGTACAATCTTCAAATTTATGATCTTTAAATGTAAAAGGTTTGTATTTAGCCTGCTAAGCCCCTAACATTAGTGTCATAGCATATGTAATGTTCTTGTGTATACATAGCTGGGGTGCCTTCTGTGTGGAGTCTGCATGCCCTCCTTGTGTTTGTGCGTTTCCTCTGGGTGCTCCAGTTTCCTCCCACATTCCAAAGACGTGCACCTGGAGTGTCTTTCCCTGGGCCTTCGCTGAAAATAAGTTCTGTCCTAGTCTGTCTTTCTCGGTCAGCAAATATTAAATAGGTTAAATAGCATTAAAGCAAAATCTATGCAAATATGCTTCAGCAGTAAACAGATGTAACAGTTGTTTATGCAAGGCTATTGTCAGTGCATCTTCATAAATTTGTATTACTTGATATGGGAGAAAATGCATTTGGCACAGGATAGTCGAATGTGTACTGCACTACACGGATATCCTTCAGAAGGGACTCACGGAAACAGATAGCTGGTGCCAGAGCCATGGCCTGAAGTTAAACGCCAAAAAATGTATAGTCATACCCTTCGGGAAAAACAAGGTAACCCCAAGCTACCATATAGGTGGCAATCCACTAAGCACAGAAGGGGTTATCAGGGACCTGGGGACCCAGGTTGACAGTGGCCTTTCTTTTGACACTCACATTGCTAAAGTGGTTAGAAAGACCTTCTACATTGCCCACCTGATCATGAAGGGATTCACATCCAGATCTAGTGAGGTCATTGTTCCCCTGTACTCTTCACTTATCAGACCAATGAGTACAATGCCCCATTCGGGATGTATCTCACCCGACATCTGCAGCAATTGGAGAGACCCCAAAAGTTCCTCACCAAAAGGATAAAGGGACTCCAAAATCTGTCATATGCTGCCAGATTGAAGAAACTCCAGCTCTATTCAGTCGCATACCGTCTGCTCAGAGGTGACATGTGCCTGACATACAAGGCCATGTCCAACCCGAATTAATGGACATGCTCCACCTCAAAAATCCAAATCCACCAAAACCACTAGAGCAAGCGACTTAAACCTTAGCACAGATATAAATAGGACGTGCTGGAGGGATAGATTTATCACTCAGAGACTCCCTATGCTGTGGAATAAAATCCCGGTCCATGTGAGGCAGAGCACCTCGCTGACTCTGTTCAAGAGAAATCTAGACCTGTGGATGGGAGATCGTAGGTTTACCCCGGGAATCATCTCTGTGTCACTGCTGGACAGAGGCACAACAAACTAATGGGCACAGTATTTTTTCATATAAGGGGTGGCGTAAGCCACAAAAATTTGGGCTAGGCTTATAAATGCCTTAGGGCAGATAGCCTAGTATAAACCTATGAACCTATGTTATGGAGCACAAGTTATAATTGGGCTTGCTTCATATAAAGGTGGAATGTTGCTCTTTTAGTTAAGTTTTAGGGTCTTTTATAAATCTCTGTAGCTCTTTACCTTTGGATTTCCTAGATTAATTTTAGGTAAATGAATTACCATTTTTCCTAATTTAAATTTTGGAGTAGTTAACGATAATTAGCTGGAGTTAAAAAGAAAATAGCAAGGGTTACAGTACTTGGGTCCTTTCACTAAAAATAGAGAGAGCAGTTTGTAGTAACAGAGATAAAAGCTTAGAATGCGCAAACTTGTTTGGAAAGTGGCCCAACTTTAAACTAACAGGTTTCCACTTTTGTAAGAAAGTTTTTCTCTGCTGCACAGCTTATAAGTGAAGTGATTACAACTAGATTTAGAGATGTCATTGCCCCCCTTGACTTGCCCTCTTTGGGCCATTCATTAAGAATGTCCCTTTTGTGTGCATCTGTCCAGACACTTGCAACTGGAATGGCCAAAGAGCTAACAGTACTGTAAGGGTACAAGGCCTAAACAATGTGCCCTACATGGACTGCCTCAAAGCTCTATTATGTTCTTTATCCTACAGACTGCTTAGAGGTGACCTGTGTCCTGAAATACAAGGCATCCTCTGACCCAATACTGATAAACCTACCGCATATCAGCAAGTCAAGTGGCATCAGAAATAATGTTCAGGGACCTAAACCTCTTCTCCAATTTCAAGAAAATAGTTTAGTGGGGCATGTATAGCTTGGAAGGGGATACCACTGTTCTGGAACAGACTCCCCATCCAGGTAAAACAAAACTCATCCCTGTCCATATTGAAGGTCATATTAGACCATTAGCAGCCTGGGTACCAGAAACTTCTATACTTTCTTGCCACATTTAGAGGGTACTCTTCTTGGGGCCTTCAGAGGCTTGACTGGCAGCTAATGGTCTTCCTTCACTGGACAGAAGTTCCCTTTGAAGAAAACCTTCTACAATGTTTGTTTAATTTAATGGAAAAATACTTTTTTGTGAGAGACCATGCATTTTACTGAGATTTGTGTGATGTTCTTCGTGTTTCACTGTTGCAGTCATCACACTTGGGTTATCTACCTGCAGGTAGCCCTCAGTTGGCCCAAATACTAGAGTCCTGGGATTTCTGCATTGGATGCTGTCGCCTCTTCCATGACGTCAGGTTGTCAGGGGTATAAAACATGCAGCTGACGCCATTACACCAGTCTTTCTTGCCGAGACGGAGCCAGAAGCAGTTCGCAAGTGCAGGTCGGCCGCTAGCTGAAATTTTCATTTTTCGCGTTTCAAACCTGAAGTCTTCTAAAGCTAAGTACCCCGTTGGGGATTCTTTTTTCCTACTCTGAGATGTCAGAAAAAGTTAACAATTGTCTTGCCTGTGGAAAGCAAGTACCTCATAGAGATTTTTATTCTTACTCCATCATCTGTTTAGGCCCAGACCATGACGTCTCTCACTGTCGGTTTTGTTCCTTGTTTAATGCCCGAACCATTCGTTGTCAGGCTATTTTTGTAGCTAAATTCTTTCGCTCTCGTTGTCCGTATTCCGAAATGGCTTTGGTAAGTCATCTGACTACCAGTCTTCTGAAAAAGCACAAAGACAGAGACAGATCCCATAAGTCAAAAACTGCAGATGATGCTTCCGTTAAGCTAGTTGCCAGTCCGCTGGTACTCTGGCGCCTTTGCAGCCCCTGATGCCCACTTCTACAGATTTGCAGGCCTCTGCTGAGGCCCATTTGGAGTCCGGTATGATGCAAGATGCTTCTTCGACTATGGAAACTGCGGATGTCTCTACCTTGGATGGGTCTGGAGCTGTGTGCAGGCACCAGCTTCTGAGGGTGTATTCTGACCTACCGATATTCGTATTAAACAGACTTCTTTTTTAACTAAAACTACAGAGTTTCTCAGGCCCAGAGTTCGCACTACACCTAGAAAACCTACGTCCAAAGTGCATGCTCAAGCTCCCATGCCACAAAAACAAATGCTTATAATGGCTGAAGACCTTATTACCCTAATTAGGGGAAGCCAGCTTTCCCTTGCTAAAAGACAAAGAATTGAATTTCCTTCTGATTCTACAGACCAGGAGTCCGATGTCTCTGACCCTTCTGATTACCAGGACATACCCTTATCTACCTATGAGGATTCAGATGCAGAGGAATCCATTCCCTCTGCCGCCCCTCCAGAGGATTTTTCTTTTGGTGAAACCTTGCATACCTTAAGAGAGCATTTCTGCTGGGAATGCCAGGACTATCCTCAGTTCAAAAAGAGACTCAGGGAATTTTTAGATTTGCCTCAGCACAGGCCTCTAGCTATACCCGCTGTCCTGGATATTGTAGATGTCTTCATGGAATCCAGTTTTACTCCTGACACTTTAACACCAGCTCCTAGAAAACCTGACAGGTACTGCAGAGTACCTGACTCTCACAAATTTCTCTAAGAATCCTACTGCGGATCCAGAGACCATTTCCCAGGGATGTAAAGGCATTAAGGCTACTACAGCCAAAAACCCTACCCCTTCAGGCAGGGATTTTACAGCTTTAGACAGATGGGGTAAGAAGGTGTATACCTCTGCAACTCTTTCCATCAGGGCTTTGAATTGCCAGTTTCACATGTTGAAGTACCATCAACATATTATGGAACTAATTAAACAAAAAATGGTATTACTTCCAGATTGTGCAGAAAATAAAGATTTGCAAGAGTTAATGCATTCTGCAAACCAAGTTAGTAAACATACTCTGCAGTGTGGCTTTGATGCCTTAGAAGCATCTTGCAGGACTGCTATCTCTGGGTTTGTACTGAAAAGGCATGCTTGGCTGAAGGAGCAAGTCTTGCCAGACCAGGCCAAAGTAAAATTGCTAGATGCTCCATTAAATCAGGATAGTTTGTTTGGCACAAAAGCAGAAGTAGTTAAAGATCGAATAAAAAGTTAATCTATGCAAACTGTAAAAGATTTCTTACAGGTGCAGCCACCTAGATTCAGTAGGCATTGGCCTTAAAAAAACTGGTCCTTTCCAGTCCCTCCCAGGCCTTCAGTCCAAACCCAGGGGAAACAGACCCCCCCCCCAATACTACAGTCTCGGGGTATGCAGAGATCTAAACAATGGTGTGTTCCCACCTCAAAAACAGGGAGTGGTAAGCTACACCCTTATGAAAAAAGTTCACGTTGACTTTCCAGTTATCCTTCTCAGCCATACCTAAGTACTTGCACCCTAGGAGGAAAACACGTCCTTCATTTAAAAAACTGGATGTCCATTACTCAGGGCCAATGGGTTCTAAACATTGTATCCCAGGGATACAGATTCTACTTCCACTCACTACCAACCCCAAGGGGGTTGCCAGACCTTACTCCAAACCTGTGGGCAGAGGCTCAAAAGCAAGTACCTTCCCTTCTCCATATCAGGACTATTCAACCTGTTCCAGTAGAGGACAGGGTTCTACTCCAGACTGATGTTCATCATGTTTCACTGTTGCAGTCATTACACTTGGGTTATCCTACTGGCTGGCTACCCGCAGTCGGCCTGAATTCCAAAGTCCTGGTCCGGCGTCGGTTGCTGTCGCCACTTCCCTGACATCAGTGCGCCAGGGGTGTAAAAGATGCAGCCGATGCCATTTTCTTCAGTCTTTCTTGCCGCACGGTGCCGGAAGAAAAAGCAGTTCGCAAGTGCCGGTCGGCCGACTCCTCAGATTTTCGAAATTGGATTTCAGATCCGAAGTCTTCTTTAAAGCTAAGTACCCCATTGGGGAAACTTTTTTCTTGCTCCAGACCGATGTCAGAAAAAGTTACCAATTGTATTTCTTGTGGGAAGCAAATACCTCATAAGGATTTTCATTCTTACTGTATTCCTTGCCTAGGCCCTGACCACAACATTGCTAGTTGTCGGTTTTGTGCTAGATTTAACCAACGCACTATTAAGCGTCGGTACGATTTTCCTTTTCATTACTTTGGCCGAAGGTTTAACTATATAATGCTGTCGGAACAACAGACAACCGGAATTCATAAAAAGCGCAAGGAAAAAGAAAAGGACAGGCATCCGAGGTCCAGTACCGACGACGAAGCCTCTTCTAGGCCAGTCGCCGGTTCGCCAGTTCTCAGTGAGGTGCTTTCGCAGCCCCTGACACCTGCTACCTCAGAGCCACAGGCCGCCTTTGACTCCCACGTGGAGACAACTAGGCCTCTGGATACTCAAGGTATTGGGTCTTCGGAAACTAATCCCTCAGATGGGTCCGGAGCCGCTAAACAGGCATCAGCTTCTGAGGGTGTTTTCAGACCTGCACAGCTTTATATCAAGCCAACTTCAGCATCAAAGACTAAAGCAGTTTTAAAGACAAGGAAACAAGTACAGCATTCTCCAGGACAGACTTCCATGGCTAAGAAACAGATGCTCAAAATGGCCGAAGAAGGTTCCCATCCCCCTCCTGATAGGAGGCCTAGGCAAGATACCGAATATGATTCCTCTGATCAGGTTTCCATTTCATCTGACTCCTCTTCAGAACAGGGATACTCTATTCCTCCATATGAGGATTCTGATGCTGAAGAATCTATTCCTTCAGCTTCTCCTCCTGAGGATTACTCATTTGGGGAAACCCTGCATACCATGAGGGAGCATTTCCACTGGGAGAGCCAAGATTATTCAGATTCTAAGAAAAGGCTCAGAGACTTTCCTTCTACTACCTCAGCACACACCTCTTGCTATTCCACCTGTTCTAGACATTGTAGATGTATTTTCAGAGTCCGGCCTGTCTCCCGACTCTTTACCTCCTGCACCTGTTAAGCCAGACAGATACTACAGGGTTCCAGATTCTCATAAATTTCTATATAAAAACCCTGCTGCTGACCCAGAAACTATTTCTCAGGGTCCCAAAGGGGTCAAGGCTGCTACTACAAAAAACCCTGTCCCCTCAGATAGAGATTCTAGGGCACTGGACAGATAGGGAAAAAAGTTTACACTTCTGCTACCTTGGCTGGAAGGGCTTTAAATTGTCAGTTTCATATGCTTAGATATCAGCAGTACTTAATGTCTCTGTTAAAACAGAGACAAATTCTGAATGTTCTGAGAACAAGGAATTGCAGGATTTATTGCATGCAGCTGAAGAAGTGGGAAAACATACTTTGCAATGTGGTTATGATTCACTGGAGGCCTCTTGCAGGGCCGCCGTAACAGGTTCTGTTATTAGAAGGCATGCTTGGTTAAAGGAACAGACTCTGCCTGATCATGTTAAAGCAAAATTATTGGATACTCCATTACAGCATGATACTTTGTTTGGTGTTAAGGCAGAAGAGGTGTTGAAGAAAATGGAGGATAAAGCTAAATCTATGCAGACAGTGAAGGATTTCTTACAGGTACAGCCACTCCGATTTAGCAGGAACTGCCCTTCTAAGAATTGGTCCTTTCCCGTGTCAGACAGGCCACAACGAGGCAGATACAGATGCCCTAGAGGCAGACAACAGCCCCAGGGCTCATACAGGCCCAAACAATGGGGTGCCTCTACCTCCAAAAGCGGAGAAGACAAATCACAGCCATATAGGAAACAGTCCCAATGACTTCCCTCTGCCAATGCCAAGAATTTATCTTTTGGCAGCACCCTTAGGGGGAAAGCTAGCACTTTTTTTCACAAAATTGGCACATGATCACCCAGGACAAATGGGTCTTAAATATAGTCTCTCAGGGCTACAGGTTCCACTTTCACACCCTTCCAAAGGCAAAAGGTATGCCAGACCTGCCACACAATCATGGGCAGAGGCACAAAAACAAGTTTCATCTCTCATGGACATGAGGGCTATTCAGCCAGTGCCACAACAAGAGCAGGGGCAAGGATTTTACTCAAGACTTTTCTAAGTACCAAGAAAGGACAAAGCATGGAGACCAATTCTGGACCTGTCTATTCTAAACAATTCCGAAATTCAAAATGTTGACTCTGCAGCAGCTTCTGCCCATGCTGGGCAAGAAGGCTTGGCTTGTAACTTTGGACCTCAGAGGCATACCTGCATGTCCCAATCAGACAATCTTGCAGAAGATACCTCAGATTCACAGCTGGCTCAATGCACTACTAATTCTCTGCACTGACCTTTGGCTTATCTACTGCGCCCAGGGTCTTCACAAAATGCCTGGCACCAGTAATTGCATTTTGCAGACAGAGGAATTCAAATATATCCCTACTTGGACAATTGCCTTATTCAAGCAGAGACCAAAGACATTCTACTAAAGCATCGGGCGTTTGTAAAAAGATTATTAATTTGCCTAGGGTACACAGTAAACGAAAAATCAAAACTAGTACCCTCTCGAGAGATAATATTCCTGGGTGCAAGCTTAAATACAACTGCCCAGATGGCTTATCTCACGCCAGACAAACAAAGGCAACTGACTTCTTACTTCGAAGGCATGGCAACAAAGACACAGTTATCTGCAAGAAAAATTCTGCAGGCTCTGGGCTACATGGCCTCCTGCATTCTGCTAATTCCATATGAAAGACTGCATATGAGGAAACTACAATGGTATCTAAAAAGTGTTTGGACTCAACATTGCCACAGCCTGGAATCATTAATTTCACTCATTCCCTGCCTGCAACAGGAGTTTTGATGGTGGGCACAGGCCTGTCACCACAACAAGGGACAGCCATTCACTTTACCCACAGCCAGGCAAACAGTAAAAACAGATGCATCAGATTATGCCTGAGGGGGTCCACATGGCAGGAAAATGTATTCAGGGCACATGGCCCCCAAGTCAAAGGCATCTTCACATCAATCAAAAAGAGGTGGTAGCTGTACAAAATGCCCTGACAGCCTTCAAGGACCTACTTCATTCAGGACAGCTACTGAGGGCACACATTCCTACCCCCTCTATAGACAAGCCATGATTTTGTGGAACACAGCAGTGACCTACCAAGTACACCTGCAAGCACAATTCCTGCCAGGAAAAACAAATGCTCTGGCAGATGAACTAAGCAGAAACCTCATGGATCCTCACGAGTGGAAACCAGATCCACAAATCTTCAGCATGATAACAAGGAAATGGGGATGCCCAGACGTAGATCTTTTTGCCTCCCCTCACAACTGCCAACTTCAGAGATTCTGCACAAGGACTTATCACAAACAAGCATGGAAAGTGGATGCCTTGTCATTCAGCTGGAACAACCTTACAGTATATTCCTTTCCCCCACTGCCTCTCCTCCCTAAGGTACTCCTAAAGGTCAGACGACAGAAGCCACAAATGATACTAATTGCCCGGGATTGGCCACGCCAACACTGGTACCCAATCCTAAGGAGCTTGTCCCAAGGCCCAGCCTGGACATTGCCTCAAATTCCTCATTTACTGACCCAACAAAACAATCAGATCATGCACAGCCAACTCTGAACCCTAAATCTAGCTGCATGGCGGATAGTGTAACCATTCAGAATACACCTCTCTCTAAAGCGGTTATGGATGTTATTTTGGAGGCCAGGAGGCCCAGCACCAGAAAATCTTATGCAGAAAAATGGAAGAAATTATGTGCTTGGAACCAGGCACAAGGAATTGACACGTTTGTACCAAATATTCCTCAGTTTTTACAATACCTAACTGAGATGCTGGACAAAGGCCTATCATTCTCATCAATTAAGATCCATGCCTCTGCCATTTCAGCTCATTACAATACAGACCCACCTATTTTTTCACATCCATTGCTTAGGCAGTTCCTCAGGGGGGCCAAAAACATAAGACCTCCAAGGAGAGCACCAGTACCTGCATGGGACCTCAATTTTGTATTGGAAAAACTCACACTGCCTCCTTTCGAACCAGCCAATACAGCTGACATAAAATTCTTATCATGGAAAACAGCTCTGCTCCTAGCAATAACTTCAGCAAGAAGAGTCTCAGAGTTACAGGCATTAATGGCTGTGGAACCTTTTATTATCTTCCATCCGGACAGGGTTTCTCTAAGGACAAACCCAACATTTATGCCTAAGGTAGTGTCCAGTGTGGCTCTTAACCAAACCATTCATTTGCCTACTTTTTCCCCAAACCCACAGAATAAAGGGGAGAGACTTCCGCATTCTTTGGACATACACAGACAGCTACACTTCTACTTGGACAAAACTAAAGCTTTCAGAAAGACTGAGCAACTTTTAGTGGCATATGCTGCAGGATCGCAAGGAAAGGCTACCTCAAAGCAGACTATTTCAAAATGGATAGGACACTGCATTCATTTCTGCTATTCACAACATGGCAAGTCAGTGCCTAAGGGCATTAGACACATTCTACCAGGGCAGCAGCCACCTCAGCAGCCTTCCTCAGAGGAGTACCAGCCAAGGATATTTTGGAGACTGCAACTTGGACTTCAGTGCGCACTTTTCCTAAGCACTACCACTTACCTCTTTACTCTAAATCCAGAGAAGGCTTTGCCACTGCAGTTCTGCACAGCCTTATAGCCACTCCTAATTCTATTTAGACCCAGCCGCCCAACCTCAGCTTTGGGATTCAACCCAAGTGTAATGACTGCAACAGTGAAACACGATGAACATAGTACAGTTGTGTACCTACCATAAATGTAGATGTTCGAGTGTGTTCACTGTTGCAGTCCAAGTTACCCACCCACCATCCCCCTTTCTTTGCTGGGACTTACCTGTTCTTCTCTATCCTATACAACCTATGTGGTGTATTTGCTTGTAGATGATGGTATTATTTATTTTAGTGCATTCTTTTATAAGCAATGTTTTTTAGCCTACCCTTTTGGGGGCACCTGACATCTGGGGCAAGAAAAACTGAAGAAAATGGCATCGGCTGCATCTTTTATACCTCTGGCGCACTGACGTCAGGGAAGAGGCGACAGCAACCGACGCCGGACCAGGACTTTGGAATTCAGGCCAACTGCAGGTAGCCTGCCAGCAGGATAACCCATGTGTAGTGACTGCAACAGTGAATACACTCTAACATCTACATTTATGGTAGGTACACAACTGTACTTTCCTGATGCCCAGAAAAGAGAGCTCTTGGTGCCCTATCCTGGATCTATCAATTAGTAAACACGAAGGAAATGAGCCACACTGCTGAAATCCACAAACAAAATCTTTTTACTATAAAGACCCAGTAAAAAACAGGTAAATGTAAGCGCTTTCGTAAGGCACAACGACCAAACTTCATCAGACAAATTTACCTTCCAAATGCCCACCTTTTATATTGCAAAGCACACCCTTAATTTCATAAAATCAACAAATACATCATATTTTTTCACCATAAAAAAATGATGAAATAAAGTACGGTTATATATATATATATATATATATATATATATATATATATCGCTAAAAATACTAACCATCTAATCAGAATAAACACTATAATAACCAATAATAACCAAAATATAATACTTGTGTGTGTGTGTGTGTATGTATGTATGTATGTGTGTGTGTGTGTGTGTGTGTATATATATATATATATATATATATATATATATATATATATATATATATATATATAATTTATTTTATCTAACACCCTAAGCTTCAATTTACTACTAATAGAAATAGCATCATTCAGACGCCGGTGTTTTAGGTACATTCATAGACGTATAATTATATTCATCAATGTCTATCTGATCCTGTTTAAACATGTCCATAAGGTCACTGTCTATCTTGCGATAGGCAATATTTACTTCATTCAAGTGACATTGCCATCCACATATAGTTTAAGATCACAGATAAGTTCGCTAATATCACATCTATTACTAGGTACATAATCATACCCAAGGCGTTTGGAGAGAATCAGGAATCTGGTACGACAACAGTGGAGTCCTTACCCGCAGGGCAACAGTTGGAAGCAACAGGGGCAGAGGTTCAGGCAGCAATCCAGAATGGGGAGATGATTCAGGTGACTGTTGACAAACTCAGTGTTATTTTTAATTCAAAAAAAAGATTTTAAAGTTTATAACTACGCAGATGTTTGTATTTCAACACAACACGCTGATTTGCTTTGTAAAGGTTACAGTTATGTACCTAGTAATATATGTGATATTAGCGAACTTATTTGTGATCTTAAACTATATTTACGTAGACTTAATGTGAAGTTTATGAACAGGAATGACAGGGATGCTTTTAATGATAGCAACAATCGTTTGAGAATGCCTAGTATTTTTAACCCTGAGCTTCATTTTGCTATTAAAGCTTTTGAAAAAATTTGTGAAATGGACTTCCGCCATTTTGTAAGTAAAAGTATTGTGGATGGCAATGTCACTGAAGTTGAAAAAGATCTTTTGAATGAAGAAGCAAGGACCTGAGAGTTATGCACCCTGATAAAGGGGGATGGGTGGTTGTTATGCAAAAGGATAGCTATGTGCAAAAGATGTTTGATTTATTGTATAGTAACATCTATACCGAAGCATCCTTGAATGAAGTAAATATTGCCTATCGCAAGATAGACTGCGACCTTATGGACATGTTTATACAGGATCAGATAGACATTGATGAGTATAATTATATGTCCACGGATGTACCTAAAACACCTGTGATTTTTGAAGACCCCTAAGATCCAGAAGGACTTGGCCAATCTCCCACTTACACCCATTGTGGATTCTAGTTGGTCCAAAACTAGCTAAGTATTTGGACCATATGTGGCTAAGTATTTGGACCATAAGTTGAAGGAAAGGGTTATGGCTATTCCACACCTTTGCCAGGACTCTTGACACTTTTTGGCCAAATGTAATGACTTGAAGTTAAGGATCTTTATAGTTGCATTCCACACGAAATTGGGTTAAATTGTTTTTTCTGATTTTTACATGAAGAATTTGGGTTACCTTAAGACAGTAATAACACCTACACACAACTGATGGAAATAGTACTAAAAAATAACTATATTTTGAACTATTTCAAGCAGTTGTTATGGGTGGTCATGGGTTCAGCCTGTGGCCCTCTTTTTGCAAGTATAGTTATGACTTGGTGGGAAAAACTTTATCTTTTTCCCTCCTCATTTTATGCTAATATTGCATTACATTTGAGATATCTGGATGATTTATTTATTGCCAGGAAGGGGTCAGTGGAAGGAATATTGGAATTTATGGATTATATTAATGGCAGTACTACATTTTTAAAATTTACATATACTTATGAACAAGTTTAGGATACCTTATTTGGATGTGTTGTTGCATAAAACTAAGGGAGGTTCTTTAAAATCAACAATATATAGAAAACCAACGTATTCAAATAGTATATTGCATTTTAGTAGTAACCACCCCATGCATGTCAAAAGAGGTATTATCAAAGGACAGTTTGTGAGAGAGGCCCGGATGGTGTCCAAACATTTGGACTTCTTAGAGGAATGTGATTACTTATGTCAAATGTTTGTGGACCGGGCCTATCCGAGGCATTTGGTAAATAATAATATGCAAGAAACAAACAGACTAATGCATTGTACAAACACAAACAAAGCTGTGAAAATGCATACTATACATTTTTGTGATAGAAAGGGTGGAAAAGAGTGGCAGAGGGGGTATATGGGAGGAATGTTTGGAGTACAGAGAATTATGGTGGCAGATAAGTTTGGAGGCCAATAAGCCACCGGGTCTCAATGAACATATCTCCATAGCCCCATTATTAAAATTGAGAGCAGCAAAACTGTGATACGCATTTGCACTTTTATGTGAATTTTATGATGTTTTTATCCATATTTTTCCAATAGTTATAGTAGGTCTTTAAGCTTTTTTGTATTTGTATTTTTATTAAAAAGTTGGGTTTGTAATATGTTATGAACACAAGTGTTACACTCATTTATCAAAGGTATTGAACTTATTTTTCCCTTATATTTTCCTGTTTTTAACATTCTTTTAACTGAGTAAGGCTATACAATTTGCCTTTGGCTTGCAATGCAGTTTTTATAATACCTGTAATTTCATGGTTTATCCACTAGATGGAGGATCAAGTTCATTTAAAGCAAGTATTCAAGTTGGTAATTTGTAACCATTGTAACCATTGAGTCTTTCTAAATGTGTTTCTAACAGTATTTTAACTTTATAATTTATTCCTTGTAGTCAAGTGTTTTTAAGGATTTTTATTAAAAAAATTTTATTTCTACATATTTATTCATCAAACATTGTAACATTAAATGTGTTTTAATTGTGGCAACACAGAGAGATGCAACAAGAAAAGTTTTTCGTTTTAAACTAAATTAACCTTTCAATTCAATCATTAACCTAATCAATGCAATTAAGTGAATGGTAGAAAAGCACTAGTAGTTTGAACAGCCCATATCTGAGGAAGTGATTTTTAAAACGAAAATGTATGGTGGAGCATTAATGTGCTGTCTTTCTGTAGAACAAAGTGAACTGAAGTGTGCTGAGCCATCCGTGGGTTTTTTCACAATTTTCTAAGCTTGCCCTGCTTAGGGCTTTATTGTTTTGCCTGAAAATTGGTTATTATAGTGTTTATTTTGATTAGATGATTAGTATTTTTAGTGATATATATATATATATATATATATATATATATATATATATATATATATATATATATATATATATATAAATTGTACTTGTATATTATATATTTGTAATTATTTTCATCATTTTTTATGGTGAAAAAATATTATGATGTGTTTGATTTTATGAATTAAAATTTAAATTGTGACTTAATTAGTGAATAGGGGGAAATTTAACAATTATGGGTGTGCTTTGTAATATAAAAGGTGGGCATTTGGGAAGGTAAATTTGTCCGATGAAGTTTGGTCGTTGTGCCTTACGAAAGCGCTTACATTTACCTGTTTATTACTGGGTCTTTATAGTAAAAAGATTTTTTGTGGATTTTAGCAGTGTGGCTCATTTTCTTCATGTTCATTAGTTGGAACGTTTGTTTTGGTGCATCTATCAATTCTCAACACCTTTCTGGTGGTCTCAAAATTCAAGATGCTTACAGTGCAACAACTTCTTCCTATGCTAGCCAAGAATGCCTGGTTAGTCACCCTAGACTTGAAAGAAGCTTATCTACACATCCCCATAAGGGAGTCTTGCAGGAAATCTCTACGTTTCAGGGCAGGCTCTATGCACTATCAGTTCTTTGCACTTCCCTTTGGCTTATCTACTGTGCCCAGAGTATTCACAAAGTGCCTAGCTCCAGCCACTGCATACTGCAGGCAGAGAAATATTCAAATTTACCCATACTTGGACGATTGCCTGATTCAGGCGAACAGTCAGGAATTGCTACTTCAGCACCTGGCATTTGTAAAAAGACTTCTAACTTCACTGGGATATACCATCAACAAAAAAAAAATCACAACTGGTGCCCAGCCAACAAATTGTATTCCTGTGCGCAAGCTTGAACACAGCTTCCCAGATGGCATTCCTGACTCCAGAAAAGGAGGTCCATTTGACAAACTATTTCAAACTAATGGCCACCAAAACGCAGCTATTTGCAAGGAAAGTACTGCAAGCCCTAGGGTTCATGGTCTCATGCATTCTGCTAATTCCATATGCAAGACTGCACATGAGGAAACTTCACTGGTACTTAAAAAGTCTCTGGTGTCAACATTCTCAGGACCTGGAAACAGTGATTCCTATCATACCTTGTCTAAGGGCAGAGTTCCTTTGGTGGGCAGAGGCATGCAACCACAACAAGGGGCTTCCTTTCACTCAACCCCTCGCCGCCCAAACCCTGACAACAGACACATCAGACTATGCATGGGGGGCTCGCATGGCAGGCAAATGCATTCAAGGCAACTGGAGCCCAGAACAAATTCCCCTGCATATCAATCAAAAAAAGATGCTAGCTGTACAGAATGCTCTGACAGCCTTCAAATACCTTATCCTTCCAGGACAGCTCCTGATAAAGACAGACAACACCACAGTTATGTGGTACATAAACAAGCAGGGAGAAACTCATTCTCGCACACTCTGCAGGTTAGCCATGACCCTGTGGAACACAGCCTTGCACAACCAAGTTCACCTACAAGCTCAATTCCTGCCAGGAATCCAACTTTCACTGGCAGACTACTTAAGCAGAAATCTACTGGACCCTCATGAGTGGAAACTGTAGCCCAACTCATTCAAACTTCTAACCCAGACGTAATGAACTTAGGAGAAGGACCTTTTTGCCCCCCCGCAAAAAAACACCAATTGAGCAAATTTTGCACCAGGAACCCTCACAGCAGAGCCTGGAAGGTGGATGCCCCATCCTTTACATGGGAAAACTTCTCAATTTATGCTTTTCCTCCTCTGCCCTTCATCTCAAAAGTACTACTCAAGATCAAACAGGACAGGCCAAGGGCAATCCTTATTGCAGCAGACTGGCTACGCCAGTACTGGTACCCACTCCTACGCAGTCTGACAGCAGTGCCACCCTGACACCTACATCAGACACCTTCCCTGCTGTCTCAACAGCTGCAAATCCTAAACCTTGCAGCCTGGCTTATCCCCTGAATACACCACCCACATCCCTCAGCAAACAGGTGGTGGACATCATCCTTGAGGCCAGAAAGCCCCGTACTAGGAAATCCTATGCTGAAAAGTGGAAAAGATATTGTTCTTGGAGTCAGTCTCAAGGAAAGGACACAGCTGTGCCCACCTTACCTCAAATCCTTGTTTACCTAGCAGAGCTGCTCCACAGAGGCCTATCCTTCTCATCGATCAAGATTCATGTCTCTGCCATCTCAGCACATTATAATACTGAGCCACCTCTCTCTTTTCTCACATTCTCATCAAACCATTCCTGAGAGGAGCTAACAATTTAAGGCCCCCTAGGAGAGCTCCCACCCCAGCCTGGGACCTTAACTTTGTACTGGAGAAGCTCACACTTCCCCGTTTTGAACCTGCTGCTTCAACAGAGTTAAAATTCCTCTCTTGGAAAACAGCATTACTTCTAGCTATTACTTCAGCAAGAAGAGTGTAGGAGTTACAGGCACTAATGGCGATGGAGCCCTTCATGATTTTTCATGCGGACAGGTTTTCCATCAGGCCTAACCCATCCTTTATGCCCAAGGTGGTATGCAGTGTGGCTTTAAACCAATCCATCCATTTGCCAAGCGTTTTCCCTAATCCTCAGAATAAAGGAGAAAGGATCCTGCACTCCTTGGATATGCACAAGATAGCGCAGGTTCTACAGGATCCTGCACTCCTTGGATATGCACAAGATAGCTCAGGTTCTACCTTGACTGGACTAAGCCTTTCAGAAAATCTGACCAGCTGCTAGTCAGCTTTGCTACAGGGGCAGAAGGCAAGGCCACTTAAAAGCAAACCGTTTCCAAATGGATAGCACACTGCATCCATTTCTGCTACAAGCACCATGGAAAACCTTCCCCTCAGGGGATCAGAACTCATTCCACTAGAGCTACTTCAACCTCTACAGCATTTCTCAGGGGAGTCCTTATCAGGGACTTCCTGGAAGCTACAACCTGTAGTTCTGTACACATCTTCACCAGGTATTACCACTTAACTATTTTTCTAAATCCAGAGCTGGATTTGCTACAGCAGTCTTGCAAGGCCTGCTAACCAGCCCTAACGCTTCTTGACTGCCTCCACCCTTCCTCAGCTTTGGGAATCATCTCAAGTGTGATGACTGCAAAGAACATAGTACATTTGTGTACACTTACCATAAATGTAGATGTTAGAGTGTATTCACAGTTGCAGTCCTGGTTTCCCTCCCTCCAGCCCCACTGGCTTTCTCTATCCTTTCTACCTATCCTCTTTATGGCCATTTTTTATGGCAGGGGTATTTACTTTTTACTGGAGGTGTTCCACACCATGTAATAGCTCCTTATTTTGTGACTCCTGACATCTGGGGCAAGAAAAACTGATGTAATGTTGTCTGCTGCATGTTTTATACTCCTGACGTCATGGAAGAGGCGACAGCATCCGACACAGAAATCCCCAGACTCTGGTATTCGGGCTGACTGAGGGCTACCTGCAGGCAGATAACCCAAGTGTGATGACTGCAACAGTGAATACACTCGAGCATCCACATTTATGGTAAGTGTACACAAGTGTACTTTTTGTGGGACTTTCTTGATATAGATTGGTCAGACAGGTCTATATCATATGAGTGAAAGTTTAAAAATGCGAATGCTCACAATCTCGAAACTACTGGACCTCAAACTTGCCAGCCCCCACTAAATATATATACCAACTCCGAGATCGCACTACAATGAGGAAAGAGCAAATATTCCAATCTTCACTGTACCGTGATCTCAGAATAAGCACTTCAAGGTCCGGTGGTTTCGAGATTGAGTGTTCGCATTTTTAAACTTTCGCTCCAATGATATAGACCTGGTCAGACACCTTTTACACCCCCTTAAAATAACTTGTAAGGCAACATAACTTGTGGGATGCATTTGGGTTGCATGGGTAGACTGATGAGCGTTCCAGTGGTCGTTAGCTTAGTATACACCTATGAACCTACTTTCAACTTTTACTGTCTGTGCTTAATTTTGTGGAAGAAAGTTGTGCTAATTTTGTGGGATTTAGTATGCTTTAATGGGTCCGCTTTAGAAACCCGAAATCCCACTTACTAAAACCCAAAAGACCAAGACGAAAATCCCGACATCCCAGAAGACCGACCATCCGGAGCATCGACAGATAACTAACAGTAAGTAACCACTTGGTCAGCATGCTGACCTTTGCCCCTTACCTCCACAGTAGTGCAGTCTGGGAATAAGGTATATTTAGAGGGGTGTGGGGGGCAAGCCCCCCACATGGGTGGGTTTTCTGTGCTTCGGTTTTAGTGTGTCTGTGGGTCGGGCGATCATTTTACTTACGATTAATGTTTTGTTGGTGTTCCAGGCATTGGGTCTTCTGGGATGTCGGGTTTTTTGTCTCAGTCTCTTGGATTTCTGAAGATCATCCGTTTTAACCAGGGCAGGTTTGTTTGGGGAATATCAGTGTGTGTTCTGTTTGACAAAGCTACTTTCTCTAGTTGTGCTAACCAAGAATATAGCAATAACCCATGCCTGGGTGTGGGTAATGCTGGATTTACCCACGGTTGGTGTGGTTTGGTCACGAGGGTGAAGCCCAAGTGGCCAAACAGACAACCGTGGGTAAATCCAGCATTACCTACACCCAGAAGTGGTTTATTGCTATTATACAGTGATATTCTTTTCTTAAATAATGGCATTGTATAATGCCTCCTTGCTGCCCTTCTGCAGCTGTCTGGTATTCTGCGGCAGTTCTGATGTACTGCGCATGCGTTTGCTTATGCAGTACATCAGAGCTGTGGGTGGAAGCAATGGAGAAAGCAAGATCTCAGTTGCTTTTTACTAACTGTCTCGCTATGTTAAAGGAGGTTAACATAGCGAGACAGCTTAAAAAAAAAAAAAAAAGCAACGGAGAAAGGAAGATCTCCATTACTTTTTTTAAGCTGTCTCGGTATGTTAAACTCCTTTAAAATAGCGAGACAGTGTCTAAACAGCAACGGAGAACTTGCGTTCTCTTGTACTAATGGAAAAAGTCCAGGCGGCCGGATCTTTTTCCATTAGTATAAGTCTGATTTACAACGTGAACGCTGAACAATCAGCGTGCACGATGTTCGTGTTACACTGCTGCAGTTATTACACTTGGGTTATCCTGCCGTCAGGCGGTCCCGCAGTCGGCCAGAGTTCCAAAGTCTTGGTCCGGCGTCGGTTGCTGTCGCTACTTCCCTGACGTCAGTGCGCCAGGGGTATATAAGATGCATCCGACGCCATTTTCTTCAGTCTTTCTTGTCGCGTGGTGCCCGAAGCAAAAGCAGTTCGCAAGTACCGGTCGGCCGACTCCTGAGATTTTCGAAGTTGAATTTCAGATCCGAAGTCTTCAATAAAGCTAAGTACCCCATTGGGGAAACTTTTTTCTTGCCTCAGACCGATGTCAGAAAAAGTTAATAATTGTATTTCTTGTGGGAAGCAAATACCTCATAAGGACTTCCACTCTTACTGTATTCCATGCCTAGGCCCTGATCACGATGTCACTAGTTGTCGGTTTTGTGCTAGGTTTAACAAAAGCACTATAAAAAGACGTTTTGATTTTTCTTAGCACTACTTTGACCGAAGGTTCAATTATACTATACCGTCAGATCAACCGATGACCGCAATTCTGAAAAAAACCGCAAAGACAAGGATAAAGACAGGCATCCGAGGTCCAAAACCGATGACTAAGCCTCTTCTAGGCCAGTCGCCGGTTCTCAGTGAGGCGCTTTCGCAGCCCCTGACACCCGCTGCCTCAGAGCCACAGGCCGCCTCCGACTCCCACGTGGAGACCACTAGGCCTCTGGAAACTCAAGGTATTGGGCCTACAGAAACTAATCCTTCAGATGGGTCCGGAGCCGCTGAGCAGGCATCTGCTTCTGAGAGTGTTTTCAGACCTTCACAACTTGCCATTAAAGCAACAGCCAAGACAAAAACACCATTAAAGACAGAGAAGCAAGTACAGCATTCTCCTGGACAGTCCTCCATGCCTAAGAAACAGATGCTTAAAATGGCCGAAGACCTCATTACTCAGGGGTTCCCATCCCCCTGCTGAGAAAAGGCCTAGTCAGGATACAGACTGATTCCTCTGATCAAGTTTCCATTTCCTCTGATTCCTCTTCAGACCAGGGATACTCTCTACCCCCCCTATGAGGACTCTGATGCTGAAGAATCTATCCCTTCAGCCTCTTCTCCTGAGGATTATTCTTTTGGGGAAACTTTACATACCATGAGGGAGCATTTCCATTGGGAAAGTCAGGATTGTTCAGAATCCAAGAAATGGCTCGGGGACTTCCTTTTATTGCCTCAGCACAGGCCCCTGGCTAATTCCACCTGTTAGATATTGTGGATGATGTCTTCTATGAATCCAGCTTATCTCCTGATTCTTTCCCCCCTGCACCAGCCAAGACAGATAGGTATTATAGAGTCCCTGACTCTCACAAGTTTCTTTATAAAAACCCTTCTGCTGATCCAGAAACTATTTCACAGGGTCCCAAAGGGGTTAAGGCTTCCATTGCAAAAAATCCAGTACCCTCTGACAGATTCTAGAGCATTGGATAGATGGGGGAAGAAGGTTTACACTTCTGCAACTGTAGCAGTAAGGGTTTTAAATTGCCAGTTTCACATGCTTAAGTACCAACAATATTTAATGGCTCAGTTAAAACAGAAAATGCTTGCAAGCTCAGAAGCTCCTGACTATAAAGAAATGCAAGATTTATTGCATGCAGTTGAACAGGTGGGAAAACCTACTCTGCAATGTGGTTTTGATTCTTTAGAGGCTTCCTGTAGAGCCGCAGTTACAGGTTCTGTGATTCGAAGACATGCTTGGTTAAAAGAACAGAGTTTACCTGATCATGTTAAGGCAAAATTATTGGATGCTCCTTTACAGCATGATACCTTGTTTGGTGTTAAGGCAGAAGAGGTGTTAAGGAAAATGGAGGATAAAGCTAAATCTATGCAAACAGTCAAAGATTTCTTACAGGTACAGCCACCTCGATTTAGCAGAAATTGGCCTACAAAGAATTGGTCCTTTCCAGTGTCAGACAGGCCACAGAGAGGCAGATACAGACACCCAAGAGGCAGATCTCAACCCCAAGGCTCTAACAGGCAAAGCCAGTGGGAGTACCTCAACCCCAAAAGGAGGTGAGGACAAGTCTCAACCTTACAGGAAACAGTCCCAATGACTTCCCCCTTCGTACGCCAAGCACTTCCCTTTTGGCAGCCCCGTTAGAGGGAAAACTAGCACTTTTTTCTCAAAATTGGCAAACAATCACCCAAGACAAATAGGTTTTGGATATTGTGTGTCAAGGTTACATGTTCCACTTTCACACTTTACCAAGGCTGAAAGGAATGCCAAACCTGCTACAAAATCAATGGGCAGAGGCTCAAAAACAAATTTCAGCCCTCATGGACATGAGAGCTATTCAAAAAGTACCACAGCAGGAACAAGGACAAGGATTTTACTCGAGATTCTTCCTGGTCCCCAGAAAGGACAAAGCCTGGAGACCCATACTAGACCTTTCAACTCTAAATACTTACCGGGATGTTCCGAAATTCAAAATGTTGACACTACAGCAGCTTCTTCCCATGCTGGGCAAGAAGGCTTGGCTTGTTACTCTGGACCTCAGAGGCATACCTGCATGTCCCTATCAGACAAAATTGCAGAAGATACCTCAGATTCAAAGCTGGTACAATGCACTACCAATTCTCTGCACTGCCCTTTGGCTTATCTACTGCGCCCAGGATCTTTACAAAGTGCCTGGCACCAGTAATTGCATTTTGCAGACAAAAAGGAATCCAAATATATCCATACCTGGACAACTGCCTCATTCAAGCTGAGACAAAGGACATTCTTCTAAAGCATCTGGCATTTGTAAAAAGGTTGCTAATTTCTCTAGGGTACACAGTAAACGAAAAGAAGTCAAAACTAGTGCCCTCACAACAGATATTCCTGGGTGCCAGCTTAAATACAACGGCCCAGATGGCTTATCTCTCCCCAGACAAACAAGGACAACTGACTCAATATTTTCAGTTACTGGCAAAAAAGTCCCATCTCCCTGCAAGAAAAATTCTGCAGGCCCTGGGATTCATGGCATCCTGCATACTACTAATTCCATATGCCAGACTGCATATGAGGAAATTACAATGGTACCTAAAGAGTGTTTGGACTCAACACTCTCACAGTTTAGAAGCAGTAATACCATTAATTCCCTGCCTACAACAGGAGTTTCGATGGTGGGCACAGGCATGTCACCTCAACAAGGGTCAGCCTTTTACTCTACCCACAGCCAGACCGACTCTAACAGATGCTTTGGATTATGCCTGGGGAGCACACCTGGCAGGAAAATGTATTCAGGGCAAGTGGGCCACAGACCAAATGCATCTTCACATCAATCAAAAAGAGATGTTTGCTGTTCAAAATGCCCTAACAGCTTTCAAAGACTTTCTGCATCCAGGACAATTATTATTAAAGACAGACAACACCACAATAATGTGGTACATAAACAAGCAAGGGGGCACTCATTCTTACCCCGTATGCAGGCGAGCCATGACCTTGTGGAACACCGCTCTAACTTATCAAGTTCATCTGCAAGCACAATTCCTGCCAGGAAAGAAAAATACTCTTTCAGACTATCTAAGCAGAAATATCATGGACCCTCACGAATGGAAATTGAATCGACAAATCTTGAGCATGGTAACGCAAAAATGGGGATGCCCAGACATAGATCTTTTTGCCTCCCCACTGAATTGCCAACTACAAAAATTCTGCACAAGGACTTACCACACACAAGCATGGAAAGTGGATGCTCTCTCATTCAGCTGGAAAAGCCTAAAAGTTTATGCCTTCCCACCACTGCCTCTCCTTTCAAAGGTACTCCTAAAAGCCAAACAAGAAAAACCACAGATGATCCTGATTGCTCAGATCCTGATTGCTCCAGACTGGCCATGCCAGCACTGGTACCCAATCTTAAAGAACTTAGCTCAAGGCCCACCATGGATTTTGCCTCAAATTTCACACCTTCTGACTCAACAAAACAATCGGATCCTGCACGGTCAGCTCAAAACCCTAAACCTGGCTGCATGGCAGATTCATTAGTCAAACAGGCAACACCTCTCTCTAAAGCTGTTATGGATGTGATTTTGGAGGCCAGAAGGCCTAGCACCAGGAAATCTTACTCAGAAAAATGGAAGAGATTTTGCGCCTGGAACCAGGCTCAAAGCCTTGACCCTCTTGTCCCAAACATTCCTCAGATTTTACAATACTTAACTGAGATGCTGGACAAAGGCCTATCCTCATCAATTAAGATCCACGACTCTGCCATTTCAGCACATTACAACACGGATCCGGGATCCTCCTTTATTCTCTCATCCCTTGCTAAAGCAGTACCTCAGAGGGGCTAAAAACATAATACCGCCCTGGAGGGCACCAACACCAACTTGGGACCTCAATTTTGTTTTGGAAAAACTGACCCTGCCACCTTTTGAGTCAGCCAATACTGCCGATCTAAAATTTTTATCATGGAAAACAGCTCTGCTCCTGGCAGTAACTTCAGCACGAAGAGTCTCAGAGCTACAGGCATTAATGGCAGTGGAACCTTTTATAATTTTTCACCAGGACAGGGTTTCTTTAAGGACAAACCCTACCTTTGTGCCAAAGCTGGTATCTAGTGTGGCTCTTAACCAATCCATCCATTTGCCAACTTTTTATCCAAACCCCCAGAATAAAGGGGAGAAACTTCTGCACTCTTTGGACATACACAGGCAGCTACGCTTCTGCTTGGACAAAACAAAAGCTTTCAAGAAAACTGAGCAAGAAGGCTTGGCTTGTGACTCTGAAGCTCAGAGGCATACCTGCATGTCCCTATCAGACAAAATTGCAGAAGATACCTCAAATTCAAAGCTGGTACAATGCACTACCAATTCTCTGCACTGCCCTTTGGCTTATCTACTGCGCCCAGGATCACAGGGCAAGGATATCTCAAAGCAGACTATCTCCAAATGGATAGGACACTGTATTCGTTACTGCTACACACAGCATGGAAAATCAGTCCCAAATAACATTAGGCCACATTCCACCAGGGTGACAGCCATTTCAACAGCCTTTCTCAGAGGAGTACCTACCAAGGAAATTTTGGAGGCTGCAACTTGGAGTTCAGTGCACACCTTTACCAAGCATGGGGTGGGAGGTTGGCATAATGGTTTAGGTGTTTGCCTTACAAACACAAGGTGCAGGGTTTGACTCTCACATGGGATAATTGGCGAGGCTTAAAATGGCCCCCAAGGGCAGTTAGCCTAGTACTAATCTATGAACCTCTATTACCACTTGCCTCTTTACTCTAAATCCAGAGCAGGATTTGCCACTGCAGTTCTGCAGGGCCTCATAGCCAATCCCAACTCTTTATAGACCAGCCACCCAACCTTAGCTTTGGGATTCTACCCAAGTGTAATGACTGCAGCAGTGTAACACGATGAACATAGTACAGTTTTGTACCTACCATAAATGTAGATGTTGGAGTGTTCACACTGCTGCAGTCCAGGTTACCCTCCCTCCATCCCCTCTGTCCTAGCTGGACTTATCTATACTTTTCTATCCTATACAACCTTTGTGGTGTATTTGCTTGTAACTGAAGGTATTGTTTTTATTTTATATATATATGTTTTATTAGCAATATGTATTGCCTACCTACTTGGGGTCACCTGACATCTGGGGCAAGAAAAACTGAAGAAAATGGCGTCGGGTGCATCTTGTATACCCCTGGCGCACTGACGTCAGGGAAGAAGCGACAGCAACCGACGCCGGACCAAGACTTTGGAACTCTGGCCGACTGCGGGACTGCCTGACGGCAGGATAACCCAAGTGCAATGACTGCAGCAGTGTGAACACTCGAACATCTATATTTATGGTAAGTACAAGACTGTACTTTTTGGAATATTAATGGGGGGTCATTGTATAATCAGGCTCCTTTTCCACAGAACCATGGAACAGTATAGCAGTCTCACAGTTCTGTTTTCTTTTGAACCCAGGAAAACAAATTTAAAGGAGCCCTTCCTAACACAACAGGCTGAGTCTGTGACTCAACTGCTGGGTGACTCTGCTTGTGGCCATTACCAGTTTATGAGATCATTCAGTGTAGTCTCTGGGTCTCTCTTGGTGTAGCTCCTTCAGCCAGTATGGACTGGGTGGGGTCAGCAGCTTTTCAGATGCCCTGGACGGGGTAGGGTAGAGCCACTCTCCTCATTCTGTGAGGAGGGAGTGTTTCCCTGCATAGCTGGGCTAAGAGACCTGGTCAGCAAGGATTGGGATGCCTCTAGAAGAAGAGACAATGTCAACATTTGTCTTTCTCAGACTGTTCTGTTAAGGAAGAGTTGAAAGATTTGGCTCTGTGTTTAATGCAGGCACTCTAACCTCTTAAAGGAGACTGGAATTTTTCAAAAAAAAATATAAGTCCATTCTCTGTTTCCCAGGATTCCCTGTCTGATGACCAAGAGAAAAGTGAAAGGGCATCTTTTCATATTTTTGCCAAAGTACTTTATTTTGCCTCCGAGAAAAGCATTTTTCTCAGTTTGCTGTGGAGGGGTAATCTTTTTTTTCTTAAACTGTTTCTAGTGTGAATGAGATGTTTCATTAGGAACATTAGTTCTAGTTTTACTTCAGAAAGCAAGTCCTCTCCTCTTTGAATTCTTTGATAGCTTCTGTCTCCCAGGTAACAAAGCACTCTAAAGTGTACTTAATGATTTTGCTGAATCTACTAAGGGCAGCAGCTTCTGCCTCTTATGAGAAGGTTTGCATGGGTGTGTATGCAGAAGTTTGCTGAATATGCTTAATCCAAATTCTCCTTTGAACAAGGTTTTGTTTGGTCTTTCAGCTACTACTGAGGTATTCAGATTAAAACAGGAAATTGATTCAGAGCGTTACACAGATTTGTCAGCCTTTGCAAAAAAAAAAAAAAAAAAATTTCTGCAAACTCTAGCTCTTTAACAAAAAGCAATATAAACCATCTTAGTAAGCTTCTAACAAGCAGAAATTCAAGAAAAAATTGGCAGGAAAATTCAAAGAAAGAAGGAAAGCCTTAAAGAAAAGGACAGATTAATAATGCAGAATGACTTGCAGCATTCTTCTTCAACCTGCCTCCCCACCCTGGCATTCCTTTTAAAGTTGACTGTGCTTGGTTCACCGCTTTCATTTTGTTATAATAGATTCTGTAAGGCAAATGGTAGTTCAAGAGGTTACAGGTGGCAGTGTGTAAGTCTCTATTCTTCCCTGTAGATCCCCCCTAGTTCTCCAAGTCAGACTTGCCTGTTTTTACAGTCGTCAACCAAATACTTTCTGTGGGAGTTAGAACTAGTTCCTTTAGATCAGTGGAGCAAAGGTTTTTATTCAGGATCTTTTCAGGTGTCAAAGGATACCTCTTGAAGATCAGGAGACCCTTCAAGCTGTTGCATCTCTTTCCTTCTTTCATTTTTTTTTTTTGGGGGGGGGGTGTTAAGCCTAGATTCAAAGGATGCTTGACTGGCTTCCTGTTACAAATTTCAAAAGTTTTCTAAGGTTTTCTTTGTCAGGCTTATATTATCAGTTATGTGCATTACCTTTTGATTATCTACTGCTTCAAGGGTGTTGGAAAGTGTCTGTCTCCTGTGACAACCCATTGGAGATGCAGGGCATTCACATTTTTCCTTATTTAGATAACTTGTGTATCTTTGAAGAGTCTTTCTCCATGTCAGAAATCTCTTACATTAGTGTGAAGTGTCCTCCTCAACCAATGATTCTAAGTAAACATTCAAAAGTTCTCCTTGACTCCTCCTTACAGGTAGTGTTTCTAGGGTGCCTTCTGTATCTCCATGTAAAAGGCATTCCTTCCACAGGAAAAAAGTAGACCTGTATCTGAATTTGTTCCTGAACTTTTCTAGTCAGTCTTAAACTTCAGCAATAACGTATCTGTGGATTCTAGGGTTCATGGCTGCTGTGATCCTCATGATTCCCTTTGCCATATTCGTATGACAGTGCCATAATTCCTGAAAACAGTATGATCCCAGCATCTTCACTCCCTGACATTTCAGGTTCCAGTGTTGGAATTTGTGAAGAGAAATTTGCTTTAATGGTAGTTTACCACTTACCTATTTTCCTCCAAATACTTCTACACAGTCTGTAGCTACAGGTATACTGGATTTTGCATGAGACGTGCAGTCTGTTGGGAGGGTTAAAGAACTACTGAGCTCATAGAACAGGTCAAAGCACATCCATGTAAAACAGATGTTAGCTGCTGTTCTTGCTGTCAGTTTTCCACCATATGTGTTCTCCAGGTCCTCTTCAAGTGATCACAGACAACACTGCATTGATGTGGTACATAAACAGAGGAGTACCAGAGCTTACCCTCTTCAGGCTGGTAATGGTAGCTTGGGAGGTAGCAATTTAACACAGTTTAACTTTCAAAGCTTCTTACATCAGAGCAGAATATTGTGGTAGACCAACTGAGCAGGACCAGGACAGATGGCCATGAATGGAAGTAGAATTGGGGGGGGTCTTCCAGTAATTGATCCAGATCTGGAGATCTCTTGAAGTAGATCAGTTTGCCTCATTTCAAAACAGATAAATTGTTCCAGGATTCCTTGCAAACAGGCCTGGAAATCAGATGGTTATTTCCTTGGTCAGAATGTTCCTGTATATATTTCGATCCTTTCCTCTGGTGTATAGGATCATTCTGAAGCTTCAGAAGGACTGTCCAGATACGATCATGGTGAATTCCTTCTGGCCCAGGCAACAGTGGTTCTCCCTTATTATGGAATTGGTGAAAGGAAATTACTACAAGCTTACTTGCACAAGACTAGGGTGTTTGGTACATTCTAGTCTCAAACAACTAGAGCAAGACAGTCTGTGTGATTCAGTTTTGATTCCTTTTAGACACCCTTTTTCTGAATGCATGTATCGTGTTTTTGAGGCAAAGAAATGTGCTACGAGAAAATCTTATACTGCTAGTTGGTACTGCACTAAAACGCAGAGCCCACTCAGTGTTTCTGTAATATGGGTTTTTCAATATTTGTGCGAGTTATCTTCTGGGTTTTTATATTTTTCTGTCTAGGTGCAATTCTCAGCCATTTCAGCAGTCTGCCCTTGGATCTTCCCCTTTAGGCAGTCTTTGGTCAAGCTCCTCTTGGAAGGGATTTTGCATTTACATCCACCTGGGAAACAGGTGGCACCTACTTGGCATCTTAAGTTTGTTTTGGAAGTGTTTGTTTTTGCTCTTTTTGACCCGCTCATTAGGCTAATTTTATAATTAGTTACTTGGGAAACAGCATTGCTACTTGCTCTGACATCTGTAAGGGAAGTTTAAGTTGCAGGTTGTTATGGTGGGTCAACCGTATTTGGTGTTTCATAAAGACAGGATTTCTTTGAGAACAAATCCCTCATTTATGCCAAAAGTTGTTTGAATATACATTGAATCACATGTTCCATCTCCCCAACTTCTTTCCAGAACTTAAAACCAGGGAGAAAAAATTCTTGTACTGTGGACATATATAGGCAGCACAGGTATTTTAACAGCTAAACCTTTCAGGAAAGCTGAACAGCTGTTCATTTCCTATGAAAGTAAAAAAGGGAAACCTGTGTCAACAGTCTATGGCTATATCTTTTTATTGTTCATACCATAACAAGACACTTCTAGGCACAGTCAAGGCTCATTCTACAAGTGGCTTGGCTTCGACTATGGCGTTTTGGAAAGAGGTGGACCCTAGAAGCATTCTAGAGGTAGTTGCTTGGCCCTCTGTACATAATTTTGAAAAGCGTTGCAAATTAATTTTCTTCTCCAGGTCTGTTTCAAGCTTTGCAAGGACCTTTCTTCAAGGGCTCCTGGACCATCTTCCTTCCTCCTCCCAGTCTGTATAAGCTTTGGTAGACTTTACCTGTACAGCTAAGGTTGTTGTAGTAGTTATGTAATGATTGAACGTTCTACAGTTTGTCAACATGCCATAGCATTACATGTTCAAATAAATCATTGCTGCAGCAGCTTCCTCCCTCTAATCCCCCTGGTTGCTTTTATGCTTTTGCCAGGGTGAGGTGTCATATAACTGTACCTGTCGTTTACATTCTTATCAGGACTATAGCTTCCCTCTTTTCAGGTGACAATGAAATCTTGATGTTTTTGGTATTTAGGCTGGTGCTGTTCTCCATTCAGAAACTCTTGCTGCCAGCAGCTTGGGTGCATGTCGAGAGCTTGTAAGACTTGGAAGCTCACCGGCTGATATATCCCTGGCAAGATATCACCCGTACAGCTAAGGGTACTGTAGCAGTGATTTATTTGAACCTGTGCTGTTATGGTGAGCTTACTTGCACAACTGTACTTTCATAATTACTGTAATGATGACCTGTCTTAATAGTTTGAAAACCTTAATAGCCAGCACATTGCAACAGTATACTGTGTACATGTTGGGCTTAAGTACATTCTCTGTTCCATTTAGTCTGTAATTTTTACATTTAATGGAATGGTTTGCTTAACATACTATATGGTAGTATTCAGTAATATTTTTAGTATGATTGATTTTATTGTACTGGAGTTTTCCTTTATAGCTCTCTAGTCTTAAGTTTTATGGATTTTTGTTGTCACCATAATTAACAGAACATAATACAAACAGCTGTATAGAAAGACAGCACATTATCTAAGTATATTTTGTTTCTTTGTAGAGTTTGTTTTATTTATAAGGATAGTGTCTTTTTACCTGTAACCTAATACTTTGTCATTTTTTTAATCTTCATTTCAACAGAAACTACGACTCTGTATGGAAAAGGCTGACCAGAAAGCTCCTGAGTATATCAAGATGGCAGAATCGTTAAAGTAGGTACTTGCATTTAATGTTAATTATAAGATAAAGAAGCAGTAGTTGGACAGAGTTATGAATTTTTTCCTACAGGTTTTCTCAGTGCTGCTTACTTTAGTAAGCTGTTAAACATCAGAGTGAAAGAGCACCAAAGCCTTCAGCATCTTTTTCAAAAAGCATTGTATTGTTTATAAAGTACATATCGATATTCTTGCCTTCAAACAATTCTGCTGACAGTGTAACTGTTCAGTAGTTTATTTGTTTAACATTTGTGTACTTGGGAAAGTCTGACTGGGACAGAGCCCATTTTCAGCAGAGACCTGGAGAGAAATGGTCCCAGATGCATGTCTTTGGAATGTATGAGTAAGCCGGAGCACCCAGACAAAACCCACGTGAATGCAGGAAGGACATGCAGACTCCACACAGAAGGCACCCCAGCTGAGAATTGAAATGGAGAACCTCTTGCTGTGATGTGACAATGTTAACCACTGCACCACTGCCCGCCCAGTTACCTTGGTGCAGCTCTAGATGATACTGACAAGTCAGCACATTCATGCTTGATAATCGATATAGCTGTCTTATTTCTTCCTTCTAGCAATGGTTGGGTAAATTCTTGTTCCTTCCAAGAAGAGTTGCTTTATTACATTGCCAGAGTGACATTTTTTGTTAGTGTTTGATCAAACTTGGTCAAATTAAGCTTGTATTACCCGAGATGAAATTTCTACATCTGTAGCTAAGCGTAATAGATGTGTTTGGAATGGAGCATACAAATTTATTTGAGATGTGTATAAAAATGTAGGTATGCGGCCAGGGTTAGAAGATTAAAGTACTGAGATTAATTTTATTAAGAGAAAACAATTAAGGTTATAGCTCTGACGTTTCTAGAAGACTAGGTTGAAAGGTATACTGAGGGTGAAATTGTTGCAGAATATAAAAAAAATACCCCTAGGTTATTTTGCTTTATTTCACCATGGAGTTTCCTTCCTCAGAGGGCATTAACGTCAAGGATTTATAAAGATAAAGGTTTTCTTTTCCAGTATTTAAAAGAAAGCGTATACATAGCCGATGTTGTTTATGTTACAATGTACTTCACACACACATATATATATAAATATCACAAAGAATACCAGTGCTAAAAAGATGGAAACTTTGAATTTGTGAATACAGTTAAAGGAAACTGTATGTAATTGCCTAATACATATAACATCTTAAAATGTTAAGTTTGTGACACTAACATGTATTTTATTTCTGCATAGTACTATTGTGAAACATTAGGGAGTGAAACATTAGGGAGTGACATTGGATTGGCTATAACAACTTGTTTATTATACTGTGCAAATGTACTCATTTTTTCTGTCCATATGATAGCGTAATTACTTTAGCAGGTCATAGGTGCAACAGTTATGTTTTACTTCTTGGTTGTGTTGTAGACTTGCTTATGTTGTAACGGGAGTTTAACGAAGATGGAAATTCTCTAGTGTATGGAGGTCGGGAATCTTGTACCTTTTGGCTGTCGTCAATATTTCCCCTAGCGGTTAGCATTGAGGCTAAGGAGCATTTTCTAAAACTGAGGAGTTGAATAATACAAGTGATTTCATAATTTATAAAACACTATCATTCCATATGGCTTTTAACATATGCCTCAGTTACATCCTTTTTAGTTGTGGACTCTTGTATAGGTTATGTCCTGTATACTTTTACATGGTGTTGTATCCCCATGCATTTTAGAGAGCACTTCTGCACCGTTTATTTTTTTATTTATTTATTTATTTATTTTTTAAGACATAAAAATTTTAACAGAAAGCTGTGGCATACAGATGCAGTCTACTTATACTGTGTCACTAATTAATGCTTCTAGTAAAATACAAGTAGCTTTCGGAAGTTGTGTCATTAAGAGGCAGTTATAACCAACCTAAGAGGTGTGTAGTGTGGCCACTTGCTAAAGACAAGATTCTCATCTGTATTAATCCACAAGATTTGTAGAAAGTAAAAAATACATTACCCTTTGATTGTAGTTGAGAATGTACTTTTAACATTGCCATATGCCAAGTTCTTTAGGGGACTAGATACAGACCCTATATTTTGGAAACTATACATTTAATTCACCACCAGATAGCTACAGACTTGTGTTTAGTATCTCATCAATGCCAGGGGTGCTCAAAAGAGCTATTGACAACTAATTGATCTGCTGCTTTTTGTCGGGCACAAGAACAGTATAACAAGACACTGATACAGCTGCTAAATAAACTTAACATAACTATAGAGATAAATAGAAGCAAAACTAAAATGAATGTCAAGTCTGAACCGCGCTGTAAAATTAGATGGACTGAATCCTGATTCATAATCAGATATACAAATGCCAAAGCCAGAAAACACTCGAGCATTAGAAATGTTTCTAGGAATGCTGCAGTATACAACTTTGTTCTTAAAATTTCTGAGTTGATTGTACTTCTAAGAAAGCTGTTTCAATCTTCTTGATTATGATCACAGCTGCAGTAGCTTAAGCTGTATGAGTTCTATCATAATCGGGATACAACAGCCGGCCAACTTTGAAAGCTTTAGGGCACCTTCCACATGCCCAAACAGTAATTTCGAGCTGTGCTGACTAAAAGTCAAGTTTGTACAATGTCCTTAAGATCTGTATTGCCACCGAAGAGATCGATCTTCTGTGGGCTGTCAGATCAACTGTTGGCTATGACTTTTCCAATGCTAGTCAGATATATTCCACTTTAGTTTTATCAAAGAAGACTTGCTTTTTTTTTTGTAAAATAGGAACATTTATTTTTCTTGACTGTCATGTGACTTTTGTACACTTTAGATAGGCGTGGCACTTTTTTTACTTTAATACTTTTGTAGTAAACCATTTAATTTTGCGTGAAAAGGTTATTTTACTTTTTGGGTCTGGGTAGGTGCTTTTTGCTATGTTTTTTTTTTCGTCTGGGAAACGTTACTTTTTTTACATCTTGCCTATTTTATTGACTACTGCTGCTAAGCTTCCCTAGGAATCTGGTACCATTTTTAGCTTTGCCATAAAACAACCTTCTGGCTCATTGGTTGTATCACCTTCCATTAAAGAAGGATTAAACATCATATTTGCCATCACAGCAGGCTAGCTGTTGACCTCCTCTACCTGTGAGTGACTTTGCTGAGGCCAAAGCTGGTTCCATGGACCACTCATCTTTTTCCTTGGTTCCCTGTGGTGTAATCCCTACAGCCACCATAGATCAAGGATTAAGACACATCCTGTGCAGCTGTTGGTATGCGCTTAGCAGGCAAGAGCGCCACTGTTGGTCATGGGAGAAGGAGCATGGAGAGTGCTGTGCACATCCCTAGGGAGTTTTTTTTTTCGGGTAATTCCTGGTCTCTTTCTTCAAAAATAAATGTCTAAATGAAACAATCTAAATATATGTCTTCTATTTCAATTACTGTGGACAAAAATAATTTATTAAGCTTAGTTCAGGGTTTAATGAAGGCTCTTGACTGTTCCTCTAAGACTGTTTCTGGAAAAGAAAAGAGGATTCCTCCTTCCCTTAAGAGATTCAAGAGGTTGAACCTGTGGGGGAATGTGAAGGGACAAATGTAGGTTTGTCTCTCCAGATTTCTGTTTCAGATTCTGAAAAGAGCTTGGTATCTGATGGTCCGCGTGAAGGATTCTTTCTCTGAGACTGTTTCCAGGATGTGTCTGTTTTTTCAGTGGGAAAACGGTGATGATTTAAAATCCATCAGAAAATGTTATGATTTGTTACAGCTTAAATTTCCAGAACCTTCACCTTTTCCTCCAATTCTGTGTTCCCTGGATGATGTTTTTGTTAGAGAATTCTCCCCTGATAGTCTGCACACTGCCCCTTAAAAAAAAAAAAAAAAAAAAAAGGGGGGGGGGGTGAAGATTATATAAAATCCTCAGTCTTTTAATGTTTGTGTGTACTATCCGTAAACCTTCCCCAGTAGCTATTGCTTTATTGAATCCATGTGCAGTTAAACATGTTAATACTAATCTCTTTCCATCTGACAAGGATGGGCTTTTGATAATTTTGGGAATAAGTGTATGCTCTTGCAACTTTAGTTTTTAGAATTTTCAGTTGTCAGGCTCTCACTGAAGTTTATTCTGGCTAATTGTGAAAGTATAAGGAATCTTTTGGCGTCAGTTTCTTCCTGTGAGGAAAAATGTGCTTTGTGTAATTTTGTGATGTTGTCAATCTCGCCTTTATTCTCATGTATGAGGTAGCTCCAGTCCCTTGAATCCATATTGGCCTAATACAAAAGCTTGTGGTCTTTAACTAAGTTCTCAGGCACCTTTCCCTTCCCAGAAGTGCCTCTTCATTACCTCAAATCTCATTTGCCACTTTGAATGACTTGGTCATTTCACTGAGCTCTAGGCTAAGTTTAAATTTTATATATTTCTTTCGTAGATTATATATTGCCTTTATCTTTGGTTTCTCTCAGATTTTTCTATGTTTTTCTATCCCTTTCTGGTCCTCTCTACTGAATTTTTATTAGTAAGTAGAAAGAACCATGTCCACCCTTTCCTCTCCTGTTAATCCATGGTTTTAAATTGGACTTTCTTAATTCGTCCATGAATATACAAAAAACAATTATAGAAATTGTGATATTTCTTATATTTGCTAGCTTTCTAGTTATCTTTAGTAGGTTAAGAAGTGTTAACTGTTGGTGTTTTTTCTGGTTTGCTTATTGGCAGTAGTTTTAATAGTTTTTACATTGTTTATACCCTGTTTTTGTTGGCTATTAAAATGTCTCAGAAACCTGACAAGCCCTTGACATTTAAAAACTGTGATGAGTGTGGTAAAAAAAAAAAAAAAAAAAAAAATGCCCCTGAGTAATACTCGCACAGTGTCTACTGTCTGGGCCCTTTGCACCTGCAAGAATCTTGCAGAATTTACCATGGCTTCAACCAGCATGCTTTGTTAGTGAGAGAAAATAAGTTGATGTTAAAGGGTTTATTGAAAAGCCTTTGTTCTGAAGCCATTTTGTGCCATGAGTTTGTCAAATCTTCAGCAGCTTCTTCAACTTCGTCTGATAAACTGAAAAAGATTCCTCTGTCGACTCAGAAGGTTTCATTGGAGCTGGCTCAGAAAAAACTAAAACTGTGTTCTCCTTTAAGTACTTCGGAGCAGAAGAGTATCTGATCCAAAGGGTCATTGGAGTGTTTACTAGTCTCTGCTCCAACAAGCTCTGCTTAGAAGCCAACTCTGTCTCCTTCCATTGAAAAAGTTTCTTCCAGATTGTGAGGTCCAAGTCTCCCAACTCTATCAACCTGTTCCACTAGGAGCCTATCCGACGATGTGGATAGGGTAGTACAGAGGTTATTCAAGACACCAGCGCTGGTGAAGTTGTTTCGACTTCTGAGCCATCCAAACCTGCCCTGGGTAGCTTCTCCATCTTCTGACCCAACCATTCAGTTCGGAGCCGGAAGATTCTGATGTTCGGATTGTGTCTGATCAGAGACCTTCACTGCCATCTGCTCCAAGTTTCTCCGCTTTGTCCATACGGAAGGACTCTAGAAGCCATAGCTCTCTGGTCGGACCCGAGGATCATGATCTGACCACTTTTTCTTCAGATCAGACACTGCCACTTGGAGCATCAGCTCGGATGAGCTCTGATCCTACCTCCGCCTCAGATTTCATGTCTTCTGGTACAGAGGGGGACCTCCAGCCTATGACTGCTTTTTTGTCAGATCCAGTGAGTTCATCGGATCAGGGCCAAGGAGTCTTTGAGGCTATGAGGAGAGCCTTGACTGCTTCTCAGTCTCACTCTGTTCTCTCAGTATCTTCCTCCCCCCTTTCCTCCTGGTGCCTTCGTCCTCTATTTTACCGCATCCACAGGGACAGTGAGGCTCCAAGCCTCAGGATGTTCCTTGGGGAACTTCCCCCTTTATGAAACCTCCTGAGATTATCCGATTGAAGAAGTCCCTTGGAAGAGGACTTGTAAGAGGAAACCTCTAGACTCCCAGGAGGAGTCAGTCACTTCAGATACTGATCTCAAGAAAGCCAAAGGGCCACAGCCACCCTCCTGAAGAGGTCTCCTATGGAGACTTCTTGGAAGTGCTTAGAGAGCTGATTGGCAGTCCAGCTCCCCTTCATCGGTGGAATCTGTATACCTGAAGGTTTTTGGGTCCCACCCTTCCACCTCCTGGATGACCCCTCCTTCCGATGAGACTTATTGATTTAATCTCTTGGAAGGCTTGGGAGACTCCAGAATAAATCCATAGATCCTGTTCCTAGGAGGCCAAATAAATATATCACATTGCCATCGGACAAGATTTTTCTTTCAAAAGAAGTTCTGGTGGATGCCATGGTCATGGCGGCGGCCACCAGAAAGGAACTTTGAGACCAGTTCCACAATCCACACTCCTAATAAAGACTCTAGGATGGATAGATATGGGAAGGGTGTCTTCTCTTCAGTGGGATTTACTATTCCCTTGCTGAATTACCTTACCACTTTACGAGAGTTCAGAGAGATCTGCTAAAGGAGTTGTCCGATACCCTGCAATGAGCTGTAGCTGATCAGGTCACAGACAAAGTAGCTTCTCAGCTTGCCACCCTAAATTCTGTTGATTCCCTTATGAGACTGATTTTGTATGCAGCAGATGAAGCGAGTAGAGCCACAGATTTAGGTATCTCTATTAGGAGATGGGCCTGGATGCGACTTTGATTTTTGTGGAGCCTTTCAAATCTTCCTTTAAGAATGCCCCCTTTGATGGCTCATCTCTTTTTGGGCCAAAAATAACAAGATGTTCAAGTGTTGTAAACAAGAAGGCAAGACCTTGTCTACTGTAGAAGTCCAATATTCGTGCTTCACTGTTGCAGTCATTACACTTGGGTTATCCTGCTGGCAGGCTACCCGCAGTTGGCCTGAATTCCAAAGTCCTGGTCCTGCGTTGGTTGCTGTCACCTCTTCCTTGACGTCAGTGCGCCAGGGGTATAAAAGATGCAGCCGAAGCAATTTTCTTCAGTCTTTCTTGCCACGCGGTGCCCGAAGCAAAAGCAGTTCGCAAGTGCCGGTCGGCCGACGCCTGAGATTTTTGAAATTGAATTTCAGATCCAAAGTATTCTATAAAGCTAAGTATCCCGTTGGGGAAACATTTTTCTTGCTCCAGACCGATGTCGGAAAAAGTTAACTATTGTATTTCTTGTGGGAAGCAAATACTTCATAAGGATTTTCATTCTTACTGTATTCCTTGCCTAGGCCCTGGCCACAACGTTGCTAGTTGTCGGTTTTGTGCTAGATTTAACCAACGCACTGTTGAGTGTCGGTACGATTTTGCTTTTCATTACTTTGGCCGAAGGTTTAACTATATAATGCCATCAGAGTAGCCGATGACCGGAGTTCATAAAAAGTGCAAGGAAAAAGAAAAGGACAGACATCCGAGGTCCAAAACCGACAAAGCCTCTTTTAGGCCAGTCGCCAGTTCTCAGTGAGGCGCTTTCGCAGCCCCTGACACCCGCTACCTCAGAGCCACAGGCCGCCTCCGGCTCCCACGTGGAGACAACTAGGCCTCTGGATACTCAAGGTATTGGGCCTTCAGAAACCAATCCCTCAGATGGGTCCAGAGCTGCTGAGCAGGCATCGGCTTCTGAGGGTGTTTTCAGACCTACACAGCTTTATATCAAGCCAACTTCAGCATCCAAGACTAAGTCTAAAACAGTGTTAAAGACAAGGAAACAAGTACAGCATTCTCCAGAACAGACTTCCATGCCTAAGAAACAGATGCTCAAAATGGCCGAAGACCTAATTACTTTGATCAGGGGTTCCCATCCCCCTCCTGATAAGAGGCCTAGGCAAGACACTGAATATGATTCCTCTGATCAGGTTTCCATTTCCTCTGACTCCTCTTCAGAACAGGGGTACTCTATTCCTCCCTATGAGGATTCTGATGCTGAAGAATCTATTCCTTCAGCTTCTCCTCCAGAGGATTACTCCTTTGGGGATACCCTGCGTACCATGAGGGAGCATTTCCACTGGGAGAGCCAAGATTACTCAGATTCCAAGAAAAGGCTCACAGACTTTATTATATTACCTCAGCGCAGACCTCTTGATATTCCACCTGTTCTAGACATTGTAGATGTATTTTCAGAGTCCAGCCTGTCTCCCGACTCTTTACCTCCTGCACCTGTCAAGCCAGACAGATGCTACAGTGTTCCAGATTCTCATAAATTTCTATATAAAAACCCTACTGCTGACCCAGAAACTATTTCTCAGGGTCCCAAAGGGGTCAAGGCTGCTACTGCAAAAAACCCTGTCCCCTCGGATAGAGATTCAAGGGCACTGGACAGATGGGGGAAAAAAGTTTACACTTCTGCTACCTTGGCTGTAAGGGCTTTAAATTGTCCGTTTCATATGCTTAAATATCAGCAATACGTCTCTGCTTAAACAAAAAATGTTGACAAATTCTGAATGTTCTGAGAACAAGGAAATGCAGGATTTATTGCATGCAGCTGTGAACAAGTGGGAAAGCATACTTTGCAATGCTGTTATGATTCACTGGAGGCCTCTTGCAGGGCCGCTGTAACAGGTTCTGTCATTAGAAGGTATGCCTGGTTAAAGGAACAGACTCTGCCTGATCATGTTAAAGCAAAATTATTGGATGCTCCATTACAGCATGATACTTTGTTTGGTTTTAAGGCAGAAGAGGTGTTAAAGAAAACTGAGGATAAAGCTAAATCTATGCAGACAGTAAAGGATTTCTTACAGGTACAGCCACCCAGATTTAGCAGGAACTGGCCTAAGAATTGGTCCTTTCCCGTGTCAGACAGGCCACAAAGAGGCCGATACAGACGCCCTAGAGGCAGACAACAGTCCCATACAGGCCCGATACAGACGCCCTAGAGGCAGACAACAGTCCCATACAGGCCCAAACAATGTGGTGCTTCTACCTCCAAAAGCGAAGAAGATAAATCACAGCCATTTAGGAAACCGTCCCAATGACTTCCTTTTGCCAATGCCAAGCATTTATCTTTTGGCAGCACCCTTAGGGGGAAAGCTAACACTTTTTTCACAAAATTGGCACATGATCACCCAGGACAAATGGGTCTTAAATATAGTCTCTCAGGGCTACAGGTTCCACTTTCACACCTGTCTAAAGGCAAAAGGTATGCCAGACCTGCCACACAATCAATGGGCAGAGGCACAAAAACAAAGTTTCATCTCTCATGGACATGAGGGCTATTCAGCCAGTGCCACAACAAGAACAGGGACAAGGATTTTACTCAAGACTTTTCTTAGTACCAAGAAAGGACAAAGCATGGAGACCAATTCTGGACCTGTCTATTCTAAATACTTTTCTGGACGTTCCGAAATTCAAAATGTTGACTCTGCAGCAGCTTCTGCCCATTTTGGGTAAGAAGGCTTGGCTTGTAACTTTGGACCTCAGAGGCATACCTGCATGTCCCAATCAGACAGTCTTGCAGAAGATACCTCAGATTCATAGCTGGCTCAATGCACTACCAATTCTCTGCACTGCCCTTTGGCTTATCTACTGCGCCCAGGGTCTTCACAAAATGCCTGGCACCAGTAATTGCTTTTTGCAGACAGAGGAATTCAAATATATCCCTACTTGGACGACTGCCTTATTCAAGCAGAGACCAGAGACATTCTACTAAAGCATCTGGCATTTGTAAAAAGATTACTAATTTGCCTAGGGTACACAGTAAACAAAAAGAAATCAAAACTAATACCCTCTCAAGACATAATATTCCTGGGTGCAAGCTTAAATACAACTGCCCAGATGGCTTATCTCACGCCAGACAAACAAAGGCAACTGACTTCTTACTTCAAAAGCATGGCAATAAAGACCCAGTTATCTGCAAGAAAAATTCTGCAGGCTCTGGGCTGCATGGCATCCTGCATTCTGCTAATTCCATATGCAAGACTGCATATGAGGAAACTACAATGGTATCTAAAAAGTGGTTTGAACTCAAACATTGCCACAGCCTGGAATCATTAATTTCACTCATTCCCTGCCTGGAACAGGAGTTTCGATGGTGGGCACAGGCCTGTCACCACAACAAGGGACAGCCATTCACTTTACCCACAGCCAGGCAAACACTAACAACAGATGCATCAGATTATGCCTGGGGGGCCCACATGGCAGGAAAATGTATTCAGGGCACATGGCCCACAAACCAAAGGCATCTTCACATCAGTCAAAGAGATGCTAGCTGTGCAAAATGCCCTGACAGCCTTCAAGGACCTACTTCATCCAGGACAGCTGCTGATAAAGACAGACAACACCACAGTCATGTGGTACATAAGCAGGGGGGCACACATTCCTACCCCCTCTGCAGACAAGCCATGATTTTGTGGAACATGGCATTGACTTACCAAGTACACCTGCAAGCACAATTCCTGCCAGGAAAAACAAATGCTCTGGCAGACTAAGCAGAAACCTCTTGGATCCTCACAAGTGACAACTAGATCCACAAATCTTCAACATGATAACAAGGAAATGGGGGTGCCCAGACAGATCTTTTTGCCTCCCCTCACAACTACCAACTTCAGAGATTCTGCACAAGGACTTGTCACAAACAAGCATGGAAAGTGGATGCTTTGCCATTCAGCTGGAACAACCTTACAGTATTTGCCTTTCCTCCACTGCCTCTCCTCCCCAAGGTACTCCTAAAGGTCAGACAGGAGAAGCCACAAATGATACTGATTGCCCCAGATTGGCCACGCCAACACTAGTACCCAATCCTAAGGAGCTTGTCTCAAGGACCAGCCTGGACATTGCCTCAAATTCCTCATTTACTGACCCAACAAAACAATCGGATCCTGCACAGCCAGCTCAGAACCCTAAATCTAGCTGCATGGCGGATAGTGTAACCATTCAGAATACACTTCTCTCTAAAGCGGTTATGGATGTTATTTTGGAGGCCAGGAGGCCCAGCACCAGAAAATCTTATGCAGAAAAATGGAAGAAATTATGTGCTTGGAACCAGGCACAAGGAATTGACACGCTTGTTCCAAATATTCCTCAGATTTTACAATATCTAACTGAGATGCTGGACAAAGGCCTATCCTTCTCATCAGTTAAGATCCATGCCTCAGCCATTTCAGCTCATTACAATAAGGACCCATCTATTTTTTCACATCCATTGCTTAGGCAGTACCTCAGGGGGGCCAAAAACATAAGACCTCCAGGGAGAGCACCATTACCTGCATGGGACCTCAATTTTGTCTTGGAAAAACTCACACTGCCTCCTTTTGAGCCAGCCAGTACAGCTGAAATTAAATTCTTATAATGGAAAACAGCTCTGCTCCTAGCAATAACTTCAGCAAGAAGAGTCTCAGAGTTGCAGGCATTAATGGCTGTGGAACCTTTTATTATCTTCCATCCAGACAGGGTTTCTCTAAGGACAAACCCAACATTTATGCCTAAGGTAGTGTCCAGTGTGGCTCTTAACCAAACCGTTCATTTGCCTACTTTTTACCCAAACCCACAGAATAAAGGGGAGAGACTTCTGCATTCTTTGGACATACACAGACAGCTATGCTTCTACTTGGACATAACTAAGGCTTTCAGAAAGACTGAGCAACTTTTAGTGGCATATGCTGCAGGATCACAAGGAAAAGGCTACTATTTCAAAATGGATAGGACACTGCATTCGTTTCTGCTATTCACAACATGGCAAATCAGTGCCGAAGGGCATTAGACCTCATTCTACCAGGGCAGCAACCACCTCAGCAGCCTTCCTCAGAGGAGTACCAACCACGGATATTTTGGAGGCTGCAACTTGGACTTCAGTGCACACTTTTACTAAGCACTACCACTTACCTATCCAGAGCAGGCTTTGCCACTGCAGTTCTGCAGGGCTTATAGCCACTCCTAATTCTATTTAGACCCAGCCGCCCAACCTCAGCTTTGGGATTCAACCCAAGTGCAATGACTGCAACAGTGAAACATGATGAACATAATACAGTTGTGTACCTACCATGAATGTAGATGTTGCGTGTATTCACTGTTGCAGTCCAGGTTACCCACCCACCATCCCCCTTCCTTTGCTGGGACTTGCCTGTACTTCTCTATTCTATACAACCTATATGGTGTATTTGCTTGTAGATGAAGGTATTGTTTATTTTAGTGCATGCTTTTATAAGCAATGTTTTTTTAGCCTACCCTTTTGGGGGCACCTGACATCTAGGGCAAGAAAAACTGAAGAAAATGGCATCGGCTGCATCTTTTATATCCCTGGCGCACTGACGACAGGGAACAGGCGACAGCAAATGACGCCGGCCCAGGACTTTGGAATTCAGGCCGACTGCGGGTAGCCTGCCAGCAGGATAAACCCAAGTGTAATGACTGCAACAGTGAATACACTCAACATCTACATTTATGGTAGGTACACAGCTGTACTTTTTTCTACTCCGACCAAACCCTATACCAAAGGTCAGAATGGTAGCAGAAAGATGTGGTTCCATAAATCTCAACAGCCTTTCCAGGGCACACATGCTGAAAGTTCCCTCAGAGGCAGAGGAGGGAACAATAATGGAAAATGCCACCCTCACATCCGGGGAGGCCCGCAAAACCAGGGCTCTAGAGAGAGCTTCTTTGGCAAGCCCTTTTAGCGCTCCTGAACAGAGGCCCAGTTGTCCACCTCTGGAGCCAGTCGGGGGTCCACTGTCTCTCCACCCACAAGCCTGGCTAGAGATTAGAAATGACAAATGGGTACAGCAAATATCAAGTGGATATTTCACCCCGTTTGCCCACCCTCTTCCCCAAATCAAAAAAATCCCAAATTTGCCACCCAATCAGAGGGATCAAGCAGTCAAAGAAATTCAGAATTTGCTAAACAAGAGTCCTCCAAGAAGTCCCCACAGACCAGCAAAGATTCGGAACTTACTCAAGATTCTTTTTAGTACCAAAGAAAACAGAGGACTGGAGATCTATTCTGGATCTCAACAACATAAACAAGTCTATCACAAAGAGCAAGTTTCGAATGGTCACTTTACAGTCAGTTCTTCCCATTCTTGGAAAAGACAATTGGATGTGCTCTAGATCATCATGATGTATACTACCATAAAAATGGGCAGATGATCCAGAACACATCTGCGCTTCTGACTTGGAGCCAGCTACTCATCAGTTTCGAGCCCTGCCCCCTGGTATCACCACAGCTGCGAGAGTGTTCATCAAATGCCTGGCAGTGGTTGTGGCTCCCTTGAGGTGTCAAGGATTCAGAGTGTTGCCATACTTAGATGACTGGCTGCTAACCTCCACAACCAGGCATCAACTCATAAGGGCAAGAGAAACTGCATTATACATTTTCTCATGTGTAGGAATCACCATAAATTACAAAACATCAGCTCTAGAACCTTGTCAAAACTTGGTTTTGCTCATCTGGATACAAGAGAAATGATGGCAAAACTTTCCTCTGACAGGATAGTACTACAGGTCTTAGGATCAGTGGCAGCCTCAATATTAGTGCCACTAGCCTGCCTACACATGAGAATACTGCAGTAGTTGCTGTTAGTCCAGTGGTCCTTTCTAGAACATCCGGTTCATAGGTCAGTACTAGGCTAACTGCCCTTGCGAGACATATTTTTTTTTAAGCCTAGCCAATTATCCCTTGTGAGACTCAAACCCTGCACCTTGTGTTTGTAAGGCAAACACCTTAACCATTAGGCCACCCTCCCAGTCCCAACTGTCAGTTCCAAGATGTCCCAATCCCTAAACAGTCTTTTACAAGTCCCCAAATACAGATTCATGCAAGAATGATCTTCAGTGGTGGATTCATTCCGATCAAGATAGCCTAGGTCGTTCATTTAACCAGTTATTCCCTAGCCGTAGTGACCAGGGATGCCTCCCAGATGGGATGGGGAGCATTATCTGGGAAGGACAGTCCAAGACAGTTGGCCCCCTTACAAGGCCTGTCTGCATATTAATGTTCTACAGATGAGAGCAGTGCATCTAGTGTTGCAAGCCTTTCAAGACTGTCTCCATCTGGGAACAACAGCAGTCCAGTCAGACAGCATGTCAGTAGTCTGGTACATCAGCAAACAAGGAGGAACCAGATCTTATCCCCTTTGTCGGGAAGCCCTCTGAGTTTGGTAATAGGTGATATCTTCCAACCACTTTCTGATTGCAACGCATTCTGATAGCAGCGCACATTCCGAGGAAATCCAGCTTCATAGCAAACAAGTTGAGCAGGGCAATTTTGATGTCTCATGAGTGGTCTCTCAAACAAGAAATTGCGGAAAGAATTTTCCAGAGATGGGGACCAGCCTTGCTGCGACCTCTTTGCTTCCCCAATAAAAAACAAATGCAGCATGTACTTTGCCATGATTCCCCCTCAGAGGGAGACCCTAATAGATGCACTTGTTCACAATTGACCCCCGGGACTACTTTATGCTTATCCCCCAACACCCCTGATTGCCAAAGTATTGCAGAAAACAAGCATTTTGAAGAGGAAAGTCATCCTCATTGCCCCTTAGCTGCCCCCCGGCAGATTTGGTTCTCCTTGTGGCCTCATCTTCTGGAAGAACCATACATACTGAGCCCAGTTCCAGATCTCCTCTCGCATCCACTTAAATTGATTCATCCCGATTTTACAGAATCTCAAGCTGACAGCATGGCTGCTCCAATTCCAATGATAGCCAGGCATCCATTACTTTCCTCCCAGCTTTCCTCCTAACAGCACATACTCTCAGGGAAGAGTGTAATGGAAGCTATTTCTCCTCCTCTGATAGAAGGATTTTATTCAAGGATGTTTCTGGTGACAGAGAAAGATTATTGGAGACCAATTATGCGCCTTTCCTTCCTGAACCAATTTGTGATGGTGCTAAAGTTCGAAATGCAGTCAGTTCACAACTTATTGCCCCGTTCTTTCTCATCTGAGTTACTTAATGGCCCTAGATTTAAAAGATGGATATCACATTCCTGTTCATCCACATTTCAGGTGATTCTTAGTTTTGTGTGTCTGGATCACATGACCAGTTATCTTTCCTAAACTTTGGGTTATTCACTACTCCATGGTTGTCTAGCTCCTATGGTAGCCTACAGCAGATTGCAGGGTAGTCACGTTTTTCCTTATTTCGACAACTTGTTTGTCTTTGCAGAGTCTTTCAGAGTGTCTGAAATCTCAATCTCTCTCTCTTTCACTGTGGAAAGGAATCTCGTACACAGGCTTAGATTCCAAGAAGTCCTTTCTGACTACTCATTGAATTGTTTTTCAAGGGTTCCTGCTTCACACGTCATCCCAAAGAGTTTTTCTTTCACAGGAAAAAAAATAAGATATGTAGTTATTTTTTTCCTCTAGTTTTTCTCTCAGATTTCCATCTCTGCAAAGGAATCCTCAAAATTCTGGGCCTCGTGGCATTCATGATTTGTATCTTACCTCTTGCATGACTCCATAGGAGAAAAAATAGTGGTATCTGAAATATCTCTGGTCACAGCATCAGCACCCACTGACTTTTCAAAATTCCAGTTTTCGGGTTTGTAAAGTGGGAGACTGTGGTGGAGGCACCAAATTTCTCAGAATTCAAGTTTCCCATTCCCCCTGTTTTGCTGCAGCACTGTCTCACAGCCAATGCCTCAGACTTTGCTTGGGGACCTTCATTAATGGGCATAAAAGTGCAAGGTCTTTGGAACAGAAAAAGTAGACTAAACACATCAACATAAGAGATGTTAGTTGCTGTAAATGCTCTCAAGTGTCTGAATCATCTGTTTCCCGGGACCTCTTCAAGTGTTTACAGACAACACATCAGTGATGTGGTACATAAACAAGCAAAGAGGAACCAGATCTTGCAGATGAGGCATGTTAGCATGGGATTTAGCTTTACTGCACAATCACGCTGCGTACAAATATCTTTGATCCCATCCAAGCAAAATTGTGTGGCAGACGAGCTGAGCAAAAACTAGGGCAGACCCTTCCAAATGGAAACTGATTCAAGGTTTCTTCTAAGATTTGATCAGTCTATGGTGAATGCCTCATTTTAGAGCTTGCCTCCTTTCTAAACAATCGTATGGCAGAATTCTGCTCCAGGGCAACATGCAAGGTGGTGTAACGACGGATGTCTCTTCTTTTTCTTGAACAGGAATGTTCCTCTGTGCCTTTTCCACCTTTTTCACTGATTTCCATGGTGGTACTTAGATTGGATTTAATTATATAATTGAATCCAATTATGTGATTTAATAGTATAAAGCTGCTGGGGTATATATATATATATATATATATATATATATATATATATATATATATATATATATATTTCATTCTGCTTTTTATTCCTGAAAGGCTTAATATAAGCCGAGGCGCTAAAGATTGAATTTTAAGAGTTTTGCTGGCCTTTGTGGTTTATTCTACTTCTAAGATTCAGAAGGATTCGCCAAAGATCATTGTGGTGACTTCCTTCTGGCCCAGTCAGCAGTGGCTTTCCCCTTTTGAAAATGGCCAGGGACAGTTAATACAAGCTTCCTCGCAAAATGCATTTACTGGCACATGATCAAGGATGTTTGATGCATCCTGACTCCGAGCAACTGTAAATGACTGCCTGAATGATAGGGTTTTAATGCATTTTTCTCAGAATGTGGAGCAGGTATTAATGGATGCATAAAAGCCTGCTACTAGAAAAATTAGTAAATGAAACCATTTTCTGATTGGCGCCAACAAAATAATGAACAAATGGACAGATGCAGCTCCTAAATGCTTTATCGTATGCATGGGTCCCATCAAATTATCCATGATATGATCTCAGTTATTCTCATTTGGGGTAATATATAATTATTGACCATGGAATGGGTAAGGCCAGTAAAATGGAATGGGTTATTTCCAGCACAAAAAGGGAAATTGGCTAGGCTTAAAATGGCTTACAAGGGCAAGCCCCTCTTTCAAAGTGTCTCAAATGAAAATGTTTTTGAAGGGGGCACTTCAGAAGAAACTTGCAAAAAAAAAATTGATGGCTCTTCCTTGGGATCTTGTGTTAGGAAAACTAACACTTGCTCCATTTGAACCATATCATCAGGCTGACTTGAGGTTCTTGACATAGGAAATGTTCCTCATTGCTGTAACCTTAGCAAGAAGAATATTTTGGTTTGCAAGCTCTTAAGGTAGGTCAGCATTCTCATTTTTCACAAAGATATGGTTTCTTTGAGAACTAATCCTTCTTTTATACCTAAAATGGTATTCCACTATAGGCTAAACTATCCAGAGTGAAGGCAAAAGGATGCTTCATACCTTGGATGTCTGCAGACAGCTCTGGTACTATCGTGACAGAACAAAATCTTTTACAATGTCTGATCGGCTTTCACTTTTGTGCAGATAAAAAGAGGATTACCTGTATCAAAACAGACAGTTTCCAAGTAGTTGTTTTAGGCTATTACGGTTTTTCTCCATCCATAAATCTTTTCCAGGCAGGGTCAAGGCTCACTTGACAAGAGCCTTGGCTTCATATTTGGCTTTTTGGAAAGAGTTGGATGCTGGAAATATTTTAGAAGCAGCAATTTTGTCCTTTGTGTACTTTTACAGAGCACTATAAATTAGATTCCTTTTCCAGGTTCAGGGCAGGCATTGCTAGGACCAGTCTTCAGGGGCTTCTAGACCATCATTCTTCCTTCTCCCAGCACGTCTAGGCTATGGAATCCGACTACTGTAGCAGTGATTATGATGAATGTACTACAATACTGTAAGTAAACTTAAAATAATAATAGATGTTTGAATGATTACTGTGTCAGTAGCCACTCCCTCTCTCCTTCCAGCCCCCTTATTTTTGTACAATTTTTGCAAGGATGTTGCCATTTATTTCTTTTCCTAGCATTGTTCTGTCCGGGCTTTAGCCTCCCTCGATCTGTTGATATGAAATTTCTGAATGGTTTGGCATCCACACCTGACATTTAATCAGCTCTGCTTGAGCTGCCCAACAGTTTGGGCATGTGGAAGGTGCCCTGAAGCTTTGGAAACTGGTCATCCTGTTGTATCCTTATCAGGATATAACCCATATAGCCTAGGCTTCAGCAGCAGTGATCATTCAAACATTTACTGTTACAGTGCAATGAAAAAGTATCTGTCCCCTTCCTGATTTCTTATTTCTTTGCATGTTTATCTCACTTAAATGTTTCCGATCATCAAACAAATTTAAGTATTAGACAAAGATAACCCAAGTAAACACAAAATGCAGTTTTTAAGTAATAGTTCTTTTTCCTTAATAAATAAAATCATCTAAATCTACATGACCCTATGTGAAAAAGTAATTGCCCCCTAAACCTAATGAGTGGTTGTGCCACCCTTAGCAGCAACGACTACAATTAAGCATTTGTGATAACTGGCAATGAGTCTTTCACATTGCTCTTGAGGAATTTTGGCCCACTCTTCTTTGCAGAATTGTTTTAATTCAGCCATATTGGAGGGTTTCCAAGCATGAACCGATTTTTGTAAGGTCATGCCACAGCATCTCAATTGGATTAATGTCTGGACTTTGATTAGGCCACTCCAAAACCTTCATTTTGTTTTTTTTTGTTTTTTTTTAAGTCATTCAGAGGTGGACTTGCTGGTGTGTTTTGGATCATTGTCCTGATGCAGAACCCAAGTGCCCTTCAGCTTGAGGTCACGAACCGATGGCCGGACATTCTCCTTCAGGATTTTTTTGGTAGAGAGCAGAATTAATGGTTCCATCAATCACAGCAAGTCATCCAGGTCCAGAAGCAGCAAAGCAGCCCCAGACCATCTCACTACCACACCATGTGACTGTTGGCATGATATTCTTTTTCTGAAATGCTGTTTTACTTTTACGCCAGATGTAACGAGATGCACACCCCCCAAAAAGTTCAACTTTTGTTTAGTCAGTCCACAGAATATTTTCCCAAAAGTCTTTGGGATCATCAAGAAGTTTTTTGGCAAAAGTGAGATGAGCCTTTATGTTCTTTTTGATCAGCAGTGGTTTTTGCCTTGAAACTCTGCCATGGATGCCATTTTTGCCCAGTCTCTTTCATGAACACTGACCTTAACTGAGGCAAGTGAGGCCTTCAGTTCTCTAGATGTTGTTCTGGGTTCTTTTGTGACCTCTTGGATGTGTTGTCACTGTGCTCTTGGGGTAATTTTTGTACGCTGGCCACTCCTGGGAAGGTTCACCACTGTTTCATGTTTTCTCCTTTTGTGGATAATGGCTCTCGCTGTGGTTCGGTGGAGTCCCAAAGCTTTAGAAATGGCTTTGTAACCTTTTCCAGACTGATAGATGGCAATTACTTTGTTTCTCATCTATTCCAGCATTTCTTTAGATCGCGGCATGGTTTCTTCCTTTTTGGGATCTTTTGGCCTACTTCACTTTGTCTGACAGGTTCTGTTTGTGATCTCTTGATTCAACAGGTCTGGCAGTAATCAGGCCTGGGTGTGGCTAGTGAAATTGAACTCAGCTTTTCCAAAAATATGATTATCCACAGTTACTTCATGATTTAACAAGGGGGGCAATTACTTTTTTACATAGGACCATGTAGGTTTGGATAGTTTTTTTTTTCCTTAAATAAATTCATCACGTAAAAACTTCAAATTGTGTTTACTTGGGTTATCTTTGTCTAATATTTAAATTTGTTTGATGATCTATAAACATTTAAGTGTGACAAACATGCAAAGAAATCAGGAAGGGGGCAAATACTTTTTCATTGCACTGCAAGTTTACTTAAATAACTGTACTTTACTTGGGAATGAAGCTACAAACAGGAAAGTAGATTGTGTAGACGTCAAGAAAGTAGCCACAGATGCAACAGCATTAAGCTGTTGTGATGTGAGTAAACCAATTATGTTCACTCAGAATGGCATAGGAGCAATGATCCTACAAAAAGATGCATCAGTTACCCTTGTGTTAAGAGTATTTAAAGATGTACTGTACTAGAATAGGAATGATTAAATAGTGTATGGATGCGAGAAGCTCCATAAATGTATGTGGTAAAATAGTTCAAGTGAAAGCAACATCACATGCAAAACATATTCAGAAATTCCTTGAGTAAGCCATCTCCTAGATTTCAGAGGATGTTACTTAATTCTGTACTAGTATGCCTTGAAGGTGAATGCCCACCGCAGTAAAATAGATGGGAAACGAAGTCCGGATTGGTGATACCACCTCCACTAAGAGACTGATCATTAGCGGGGTACCTCTGGGCTATTTGGCATTTGTCTCAGAGGTAAACCCTAATGTCAAGGGCTTTTGGCTTACCAAATTCACAGATGACTAAGTTGGGAGCTATCAGATTCGCCCCATGGCACAAACCTCTTACAAGAGTTTAACACAAATGACTGGTGCCAAAGTAGTAAAATGAAGCTCATTGCCAAGAAATGCATTATACTGCTGTTTGGGAAAACTGCCACCCAACTAATTACTCCATCGATAAGACCCCCTTAACAGTCCAGTAGTCTGGGATCTGGAATTTTATCTAGACAGTAATCTGTCTCACCTTTGACTGTTATCAGATGCATAATTGAGTATAATGCCTCTTTGTCATGTACCTGACTAGATATGCGAAACAGTTGGAACACCTGCAGAGATTTTTTACCAGGAGAATCCAGGGTATAAACACGTTGTCTTATACAGATCACTTTAAAGTCCTGTATCTGTAGTCTGTCTCCTACCAGTTATTGAGAGGCAGTTTATGCTTGGCATAGAAGGCATCCTTGTATTCGGCTCTGATGGACCTTTTGCACATCCACAAAATGAACAGCAAAAGAACCACTATATACAAGGAATTAAATTTTGCTTATGACATAAATAAGACATGTTGGTGAAACATATGTTTCAGAGGATCTGTTTACTCTGGAACAGGCTGCGTATCCATGATGAAAGCAGAAACTACCCTAACCCTGTTAAGTGTAACCTTGACCAATGGACGTGAAATCTGATATTGACCCTCTGTCTAGTCCCCATGTCTCTGATAGTTTGGACATTACTGTCTGCCTCTGTCTAATATACCCCCTCCCCACATAACTTCTAACTAACATACCCTCTCCTGATAAATGCCTGTTATACATAGGGATACAATTGAGTTGGATTGCACAGTTAGGTTTGCAAAGGCCCTAGTGGTGGTTAGCCTAGTATATACCTTTGAATCTGTAGATCAGACAAGGAACTATTTATAGAAATGTTAAGAACATGCATATTTTGTTTGCCTTGTTTAACTGGGTAAGCCCACTGCACACAATTATCCCTTTTCAGGGTCACCTCAGGAGTACTGTCGGTGTAAGGAACTTGCTGAGATTTGCACAGGAAAAAAATAGAGGTGCAAGGAATCTAACTCTCTACCTGGAGTGCCGGAAGTTGCTGGCTAACTGTTTATAGCTTTAATCCTGTGCATTAAATTGCCAGATATGCATGAAGAACTGTCCCAGGAAGAGCTAGAATGTCTTTGGGTAGTGACAGAAGATAAAAAAATTCAAAGATGCATTGACACCGACTTAGAAATGCAGTTACTGAAAGATATTGCAGAGAAAGGAATAGGTTGAGCAATCTCAAGTAAGGAAATACTCTTGGTCATTTTTCTTTCTACAGTGAAGTACCATGTGTCACGTGATTGAGAGGATTCATGAATCACTTCTGGGAATAGTGAAGTTCAAAGAAAAAAAAAAGATAGCTAAAATATTTTCCACAGATGTCCACTGCAGTAGCGCAAATTTTACAAATTTGTGCTGTCTGTAGGAGACATGCTGTTACCAAAAGAGAGATGCTGGTATTCCCAATACCAGGTTCATCCATTCATGCATGGAACCTGGCATGAGACAGTAGGTATCGATTTCATGCATTTCAAAAATGCCATGCACCCTGTCTGTGGATTATTATACCAAGGTCCCAGAAATAGTCAAGCTAACAGACACAAGGGATATTTGATGCTGTCTTATCTTGATGATGGTACTCTGTGCAAAAATTCAGAAATTCATAAGATTTATGACTGAGGTTTCAGACATGCGATGTCCAGTCTACACGGTCTGCAGTTCTAATGGACAAATGAAGAGGAATATCCAGATAGTTATAAGTTCACGCAAAAGAGATGTCACAAAAGGTTTAAGGATTCTCATATTGTAGGTTTGGAATATAGGGCTTACACCATGGCAATGATTCATTCTGTCACTAGCTCATCTGTTAATGGACAGAAGTTTGAAAAGCAAGCTGGCTAATTACTTAATTGCCGGTGCCTGAAAAAACAAAGTAAATGCTGGAAAAAAGATCAGCAGAGCCAGACATACCTATGTGATAGAAATTGCAGAATACTATTGGATTTGATGGTTGTAGCCATGGGCTATGATTACAGAAAAATGAGAAAAAAATATCCTGAAGCTGAAAAAGTTGGAAATGCATTGAAGTTAATTTCAGGAAGATGAGTAGTCTAAAATGTGCCAAATACCCTTTCTTAAGAAGGTACTCTGTGAGAATAGTAATAGTCAAGAGATGAAGGAAAAGACTAGAGGTTGTATTTAGCTGTAGTACCACAAGAACTGCCCTCAAAAGACTAGATATATAATCTGGATAACCCTTTTAGACACACCTGATAGAGCATTTCAGGAAATCGGGCAAATTTAGTCACACGTTTAAAACAGAGTCTGACTGTAAGTTGCATTTATTTTGAGGTAAGCTGCCTGTTTCTACTATGAATTGCCATACTCCAGAATCCCGCACATCAGAAACCATGAACAATAATGCCTGAAACACAGAAAGACAAAAGAATTAACCTTAAATGTTTTTGCAGGGCAAGCCCTCCATATAACTCAAGCTTTTATATATCAGCTCCAGTTGCACCAACTTGAAAAAGACCAGGTGTCCCAAAAGAAGATAATCACTGCTAGCATGCAGTTAAAATTGCACAGAATAAGAATGTGATATCCATCTTTTAAATCTAGTGTCATTAAGTAACTCAGGTTAGAAAAAGGGGCAGTAAGCTGTGAACTGACAGCATTTTGAACTTGGGCACCATCACAAACTGGTTCAGGAAGGAAAGGTGTAGATCTGGTCTCCAATAATCTTTGTCACCAGAAATATCCTTGAATAAAGTCCTTCTAATGGAGAAGGAGGAATACACACTATGTGCTTTTAAGGGGATGAAGGTAAGAGTTAGACTGGCAGATGAGGATGTAGACCCTAGAAAGTAGGAAGAGACTCCCACTGCCATCTGTAGCCTTGATGACATTCAGAATCCATCTTCCAGAAATATTCAGTTGCCAAAAAGAATTTTATCTCTGCGTCATGTAGAGGAGCCAGTTATCCCATGACATGCTTAGTATGGTTATTTTACACTGATAAGTGCATGTTACCTTAAAAACTTTGCATTTTTAGTATAGTGTTAATGTAAGTTACCTCATGGACTGTTTAGTCTGTGTTTTTGTATGTATATTATATGGTTGCTGTACAACGCATATACAATTCAGAATGTAGACATTTAGAAGGACAGTATCAGAATATAGACAGAAGTATACAAGCTGGTACTAGGACTGGGAGCGCAAGTATATGAGTTGGTATTAGGGCTGGTAGTGTGTTTATACAAGTGTTATTGGGTTGCAGTAAGTTAGCTTTAGAGTTGTGAATGTTAGGTGCATGTGTGCGCGCTTGCCTGTTTTATGTAGTGATGGTGTTGTATAAAATATTTTCTAAGGGAAGGTGCAAAGCTAGAGTTGAGCACTACTGAAGTGGTGCTGGGGAGCAAAACAGTTTAGTCAAAGTCTGATATTTTTAACAGACTAACCAGTATTTTTACATAGAACATTGCTTGTGTTGAGCATAGATTATGGTGAATTCATGAATGTCAGTGTTACTGTTGTGTCTGGGATGTTTTTTTAGGTTAAAGGTTGGTTGTGTATCAGTGTCAGAACTGTAGACATAGCAAAATATGATGTTCTTCGTGTTTCGCTGTTGCAGTCATCACATTTGGGTTATCTGCTTGCAGTAGCCCTCAGTCGGCCTGATTATCAAAGTCTTGGGTCCTGCGTCGGTTGCTGTCTCATCTTCCATGACATCAGGTAGTCAGGGGTATAAAACATGCAGCCGATGTTATTACATCAGTCTTTCTTGCCGTGCGGTGCCCGAAGCAGAAGCAGTTCGCAAGTGCTGGTCGGCCGACTCCTGAAATTTTCATTTTAGAGTTTCAGATCCGAAGTCTTCAACTAAGCTAAGTACCCCATTGGGGATCCTTTTTCTTGCTCTAAATTGATGTCCGTAAAAGTTAACAGTTGTATTTCTTGTGGAAAGCAAATACCTCATAAAGATTTTCATTCGTACTGCATACCTTGCTTAGGCCCAGACCACGACATACCTCGCTGTCTAATTTTGTGCCTTATTCAAACCTCGTACTATTCGTCATCAGTTCATTTACGCATCTAAATATTTTGGTACTCTGTTCAATTATCCAGAAATGGCTTCGGTAAGCCACCTGACTTCCGACATTCTGAAAAAAACGCAAAGATAGACAGACCACATAGGTCCGACGCTTCTCCTAAGCTAGTCGCCAGTTCGCTGGTAATCAGTGAGCCGCTTTCATAACCCCTGATACCCGCTACTTCAGATTCGCAGGTCTCTACTGAGACCCATTCAGAGTCTGGTATGCCGCGAGATGTTTCTTTGACTGTGGAACCTGCGAATGGCTCTACCTTGGATGCGTCCGGAGCCGCTGTGCAGGCACCGGTTTCTGAGGGTGTATTCAGGCCTACTGACTTGCATATTAAACCGACGCCATCTTCTTCTTCAAGGCCTAAAACTCGATCCATGCCTAGAAAACCAACTCCCAGACTGCATGGTCAGGCCCCTGTGCCTAAAAAACAAATGATAAGAATGGCTGAAGACCTTATTACTCTAATCAGGGGTAGCCACCCTTCCCCTTCTAAGAGACCTAGAATTGATTTTCCTTCTGATTCTTCTCATCAGGATTCTGAAATTTCTGTTTTCTCTGATGACCAGGATTTGCCCTTATCTACCTATGAGGATTCTGATGCAGAGGACTCCATTCCCTCTGCTTCCCCTCCAGAGGATTTTTCTTTTGGTGAAACCTTGCATACTCTTGGGGAGCATTTCCGCTGGGAAAGCCAGGATTACTTTGACTCCAAAAAGAGGCTTAGGGAATTCTTACTCCTGCCTCAACACAGGCCTTTAGCTATACCTCCTGTACTGGACATTGTAGATGATGCCTTCTCTGAATTTAGTCTGGCCCCTGGCACCTTACCTCCCGCTCCCATTAAACCTGATGGGTATTACAGGGTACTGGACTCTCACAAGTTCCTCTCTCAAAATCCTACTGCGGATCCTGAGACCATTTCACGGGGACCCAAGGGCATTAAGGCTACTACTGCCAAAAATCCTACCCCCTCTGATAGAGATTCCAGGGGTCTGGATAGATGGCGTAAGAAGGTATACACTTCTGCAACTTTGGCCATTAGGGCCTTAAACTGCCAGTATTGTATGTTAAAGTATCAGCAGCATATTATTGGATTGCATAAACAGAAAATTATGTTCATTCCTGACTGTGCTGAAAATAAAGAATTACAGGATTTAATGCATTCTGCTGAACAAGTTGGAAAACGTACTTTGCAATGTGGTTTTGATTTCATTAGAGGCATCTTGCAGGGCTGCTGTCACTGGGTCTGTACTTGGAAGGCATGCTTGGCTTAAGGAGTAATCTTTGCCAGATCATGTTAAAGCTAAATTACTGGATGCTCCTTTAAACCAAGACCGCCTGTTTGGCAACAAAGCAGAAGTAGTACTTAAAAAGATGGAGGAAAAAGCTAAATCTATGCAAACTGTTAAATATTTCCTGCAAGTACAGCCTCCCAGATTTAGTAGGCATTGGCCGTCTAAGAACTGGACCTTTTCTGCCTCTTCCAGGCCTTCAGTCCAAACCCAGAACCAGCAGAACACCCAGGCTTCAGTCCCAAGGTACTTACAGGCCTAAGCAGTGGGGGGGCTCCCACTTCCAAAGCAGGGAGTAGTAAGACTCCCCCCTATGGTAAACTGTCTCAATGACTTAACTTTAAACCTTCCAAGCCATGCTCAACTGACTGTTCCTTTAGGAGGAAAGTTTGCCCTGCATGTAAAAAATTGGGAACTCATTACCAAGGACAAATGGGTTTTATATATAGTTTCCCAAGGATACAGATTTCACTTCCATTCCTTATCAACCCCAAACGGTTGGCCAGACCTACCCCCAAATCAGTGGGCAGAGGCTCAAAAGCAAGTTCTCTTTCATTTAAGCATCAGGGCTATTCAACCTGTCCCAGAAGAAGAATGGGGGCAAGATTTCTACTCAAGACTTTTCCTGGTACCCAGAAAAGACAGTTGCCGGTGTCCTATCTTGGACCTGTCTGTCCTAAACACATTTTTGGTAATCCCAAAATTCAAAATGCTAACTCTTCATCAGCTGCTTCCCATGCTAGGCAAAGATGCCTGGTTGGCAACACTGGATTTAAAGGAAGCCTACCTGCACATTCCAATAAGGGAATCTTGCAGAAGATGCCTAAGCTTCAGAGCAGGCTACATGCACTATCTATCAGTTCTCTGCACTGCCCTAAGCCGAAATACCTAGCTCGTCATGGCATTTTGCAGGCAAAGAAATATTCAGATATACCCATACCTGGACAATTGCCTAATTCAGGCAGAAAGCCAGGACATACTATTAAGTCATCTGGCATTTGTAAAGAAATTGCTAACCTCTCTGGGGTACACCATAAACGAAAATAAATCACATCTTGTACCCTGCCAACAAATTGTATTCCTGGGAGCAAGCTTGAATAGAACTTCCCAGATGGCCTATCTCACGCCAGAGAAACCAGTTTAATTTGACAGCCTACTTCAAACTATTGGCCACAAAGACCCAGCTATCTGCAAGGAAAATACTGCAAGCCCTGGGGTTCATGGCCCCTTGCGTTCTACTAATTCCATATGCAAGACTGCATATGAGGAAATTACAATGGTATCTAAAAAGCCTATGGTGTCAACAGTCTCAGGATCTAGAATCAATGATTCCTATCATACCTTGTCTTCAGATAGTTCCTTTGGTGGGCAGAGGCCTGCCACCAAAACAAAGGACTGCTGTTCACTCTACCCCCTGCTACTCAAACTCTAATAGATGCATCAGACTATGCATGGGGGGCTCACTTGGCAGGGCAGTGCATTCAGGACAAATGGAACCAAAGTCAAATGCACCAAAGAAATGCTAGCTGTACAGAATGCTCTGACGGCCTTCAAGGACCATATTCTTCCAGGACAATTATTGGTAAAGACAGACAAACACCACTTATGTGGTACATAAACAAGCAAGGGGAACCCACTCATACCCTCTCTGCAGACTAGCCATGGCTCTATGGAACACAGCCTTGAGCTACCAAGTGCGCCTACAGGCTCAATTCCTGCCAGGAAAGCTAAATACACTGGCAGACGACCTAAGCAGAAATCTCATGGACTCACACGAGTGGAAACTGGAACCAAAGATATTCAACATGTTGAGAAACAAATGGGGGAGCCGAGAGATGGACCTGTTTGCCTCCCCCAGAACTACCAATTGGACAATTTCTGCACAAGGACTCCCCACAAACCAGCTTGGAAAGTGGATGCTCTGTCCTTCAACTGGAAAAACCTATCAGTTTATGCCTTTCCCCCTCTGCCTCTCCTCTCCAAGGTGCTACTAAAGATCAAACAAGACAAACCACAAACCAAGGACAATACGGATTGCACCAGACTGGCCACGCCAACACTGGTGTACCCCCTTTTGCGCAGTGTCACTGCTGGCACCATGGCACCTGCCTCAGACCCACTGCCTGACTATCCCAGAAGGAGGGCCAGATTCTGCACCCACAGCTTCAAACCCTGAACCTGGCAGCCTGGCTAATTACCTGATCTATCCATTACCATCCCTCAGTAAGCAAGTGATGGATGTCCTTCTGGAGGCAAGGAGACCTAGTACTAGAAAATCCTATGCTGAAAAATGGAAAATATTCTGTTCCTGGAGCCAAACTCAGGGCATGGGCCCAGCAGTGCCCAATTTGCCTCATATTCTTCAATACGTATCTGAGATGCTTCACAAGGGCCTTTCCTTTTCCTCCATCAAAATTTATGCCTCTGCCATTTCAGCCCGTTACAGTACAGAGCCACCCCTCTTCTCTCATCCACTGCTGAAGCAATTCCTCAGAGGGGCCAAAAACTTAACACCCAGGAGAGCCTCTACTCCAGCCTGGGACCTTAACTTTGTATTAGAAAAACTCACTGTACCTCCCTTTGAGCCAGCTGCAAATGCAGAGTTGAAATTCCTTTCTTGGAAAACAGCCTTCCTTCTAGCCGTCACTTCAGCTAGAAGGGTGTCTGAATTACAGGCCCTCATGGCTGTGGAGTCTTTCATCATCTTTCATGCGGACAGGGTGTCCCTCAGGACCAGTCCCTCCTTCATACCCAAGATTGTATCCAGTGTGGCCCTTAATCAGTCCATTCATTTGCCAACCTTCTTTTCTAATCCACAGAATAAAGGGGAATGAATACTGCAGTCATTGGACTTGCACAGACAACTTAGATTTTACTTGGACAGAACTACAACTTAGATTTTACTTGGACAGAACTAAGCCTCTCAGGAAATCTGAACAGCTGCTGGTTGCATTTGCTGCAGGGGTAGAAGGGGAAGGCCATTTTAAAGCAAACCATTTCTAAGTGGATAGGCCGTTGCATTCACTTCTGCTGTAAGCACCATGGAAAACCTACCCCACAGGGGATAAGACCACATTCAACCAGGGCTGCATCTACCTCTACAGCCTTTCTCAGAGGTGTCCCTAACAGGGACATCCTAGAAGTTGCTACCTGGAGTTCTGTACATACCTTCACCAAGCATTACCACTTGCCAATTTTTTCTAAATCCAGAGCTGCCTTTGCCACTGCAGTCTTGCAGGGCCTTATAGCTGGTCCTAATGCTATCTAATTACCTCCTCCCATCCTTAGCTTTGGGAATCTACCCAAATGTGATGACTGCAACAGGGAAACATGAAGAACATAGTACAGTTGTGTACACTTACCATAAATGTAGATGTTCGAGTGTATTCACTGTTGCAGTCCTGGTTACACTCCCTCCAGCCCCCTGACTTCTATTGTCTATACTTCTATTCTTGTTTATTATGCTTAAAGCTTTTTTGGTGTATTTGCTTTTTTGTTGGAGGTGTAACCTTGTATATAATTGCTTCCCATTATGGGGGTACCTGACATCTGGGGCAAGAAAAACTGATGTAATAGCGTTGGCTGCATGCTTTATACCCCTGACTACCTGACATCATGGAAGATGAGACAACAACTGAAGCAGGAGCCAAGACTTTGATAATCAGGCCGACTGAGGGCTACTGCAAGCAGATAACCCAAATGTGATGACTGCAGCAGTGAATACACTCGAACATCTACATTTATGGTAAGTGTACACAACTGTACTTTTCTTCATAGTCAGTGTTACAGTACTGATTCTTGGGTCTTCCTGCCATGCAAAAGCCCATGACCAGCTCTATTTCCAGAGTCTTCACATCAATAGCCGACAGACATCAGCATACTAAATGTCACGGTATAAAAAAGGACATCAGTTAGTGCTGTCTTCTTTCTAGTCATCCAGCCCCGATGTGCTTCATATGTGCCTAGTACAGTTATAGTCCATCTGTTAGCTCATTTTCTCACTGCCTTCTTCCATCCAGTTAAGTACCTCATTGGGGAATTTTTTTTGTTAATTTTATGTTCAGAACAATTGCCTGAGGATTGGGAAGCAAATTCCATGCAAAGATTTTCACTCATTTTATCTGTTCTGCTTTGGGGCTAAGCATGATCTCTAACTGTCCTGACTGTGCAAATTTACACATGGAAACTGTAAAATGTAGGGCCACGGGACTAGCCACCCATATGAAGTCCTCCTTTTTGGCTTCACCAGCGGCATTGCAATCCACTGCTACTGCAGGGCCTCCACAAGCTTTGTTGTTGGCTAGCATCATTTTAAAAAATGAAAGGACATAAAGGCTAAGGATCCTGATGTTACCAAAAAAGCTCAGACTCTGTCACAAGTTTACTGATGACTCTGGTGAGGCACCTGTGCAGCCTCCTAGTTCAGTGACTCCTAGGCCTGAAACCTCTGGTGTGACCCCTCAGGAGGTCGCCATGGTGTCCTGCCTACCTGCAAATACTGCCATGGCATGAATGGTTTGGTTGGAAGTCGCGCAGCAAACGTCATTTTCCAATGTCTGCGCAGTGGGTCTCATGGGAGAATCGTTGTCTTTCTGAGCTACTGAAGCTATAACCAAAGTTATGATCAAGTCACCCCTTTAAAATGGACACCAAAACCGAAGTAAACCACTTTTTAATTGCTACCTCCACTGTCTACTTCTCAGACCGAAGTTCAAGATCTTCTCCAAGTAGCACAGGAGTTTATGGCCTTTATGAAATAGAGAACCCTGTCATGCTTCTAGGACTGAGGCCTCCCTATTAAAAGAAGCAGGGATGTAGCTTTCAGGAAGAGGAAAATTCCTCTAGCACTGACAGAAAGAACTGTCTTACTGTGGCCATTTACCACCACAGACTTTACCCTGACTAGTTCTTTTCTGCCCCCCCCGACCTTTCCTACAAGGATACCCTGTGTATAATGAAGGAGGCTTTCAGCTGAGAAAGTAAGTGGTTATTACATGCTCTCACCTACTACAGGGAGCTGCTACGTTTGCCATCATCTAGGCCACTGTCTATTCCTGTGGTACATTGTGTTGGATGTAATCTTTGAAGACCTTGCTTTACACCGAAATTCTGTATCCCCTGCTCCTAGGAAGCCAGACAGGTTTTACAGTGTGCTTGAATCTCATAAGCACTTCTACAAAAGCCCAAAGCTGACCCTACTGTAGTCTGCATTGGATCTAAAAAAGCTGTACCTAAGAGACCAACAAGTCATCTGTAACCAACAGATTTGGGAAGAAAGCTTATACCTCTGCCACCCTGACAGTGAGAGCTTTGACTTGTTGATTCCATATGTTAAAACAGCTTGCCTCTCTTCAGGACAAGGTAAACTCTATTGTGGATAGAACTGTATCTAAGGAAATCAATGAGAAAGCCAGAGAGACTTTACAAGTCTCCAGACACTCCCTAAAATGTGGCTATGAAGCCTTAGATGCTTCTTGCAGAGCAGCTGCCAAGGGTTCTATCCTATGCCAGCATGCATGGCTCAGGACCCAGCCCTTGTCCGAATAGGTAAAAGCTGAACTACTGGCTGTCCATTAGACAAGGAATTTTTGTGTTGGTCCTCCAGCTAAACATGTTTTTGATCAGTTGGATAAAAAGGAAAGCAAATTAAAATTGTGAAAAAAATCGACATGTCTCTGAACTCAAGTTACATTAGGATTTACCCTTCTAAACCTTGGACTTTTCCTACCTAGACAAGACAAAGGGAGGCCTTCCCTTGGTATAAGGCAAAGACAATCCAAGGCATTGGCAACCAGGACAATCACACAGAGCAGGGAGCTTCATGAAGCCCACCCAACACAGAACAGCTGTGACTCTATTCTACCCCAGTCTCCCTTACCTCTTCCTACCCTACCCTCCAAGCCCATGGCAGAAAGATTCTCTCCTCTTTTTCCTAAACCAGTGGAAAACCATCCCCAGGGGCCAATGGATCCTCAGCATCATGGAGAATGATTATTATATCCAGTTCAGAGAAGTATCATTGTTGGGCATTCCAAAAGAAATCTTCTTGCCACCTATCTACAGGGTGCATCCAGGGATCCATCCAGACTGTCCCTCCAGGACAACAGGGAAAAGACTTTTACTCAAGGATATTTCTTGTTCCAAGTAAATAATGCACCTGGAGGCCCATCTTGGACCTGTCAAAGCTAAACAAGTTCCTCAGCATAGTAACATTCAGAATGCTTACGTTGCAATAACTACTGCCAGTTGATCTTCCAAGATGCCAGTATGATCACTCTAGACCTGAAAAAAAAAATTCCTCATAGCAGGCAGTCACAAAGGTGCCTATGATTTGTAGCAACATGTTCTCATGTCAATTTATATGCTTTAACAATTTGTGCTATCTTTCTGCCAGAGTTTTCAGAAAATGTCTAGCTTCTCTGATTGCACATTGCAAAAAGAACTCTAGGGGTTTGTATTTGCTACTACATAATGACTGTCTCATTCAGGGAAGATCTAAATCAGAGACCCTAGAATCTTTGCAGATCACTGTAGACTGCTTTCAGTTTGGTCTCACGTTAAATCTTTAGAAAATCTCAAACTCTTCCTCAAACAAGGATCCTCTTTCTGGAAGTCCTTGTAGATTTGGTTCAACAAAAAGCCTTGCTTCTTCAAGACAAGATTCCTGATAGGCTGTCTGACCAGTCTGCTTCCCAAGCAGCTGATCACTGCAATAGAATTCCCGAGGATACTGTGATACATGGCATCCTGCATTCTCATAATCCCACTTGCAAAGTTGCACATGAGGGAACTTTAAGTGGTTCCTGAAAAATGCTTGGGAACATCATTCCCAACCCTTGGAAACCCTACTGCCTCATCTTCCATGCCTGATAAAAGGAACACATGGTGGAAGACCACCATACAGAGGAAACCAGGGATGCAGATGTAGACAAGACCATAACCACAGACAGTTCAGAAATAGCTTGGAGGGCCCACTTTGGATCCCTGAAAATGCAGGGGTATGTGGTGCCCACAGCAGAGAAAGTGGCACATAAATCAGAAGGAGCTATTAGCAGTTTCCCTGGCTGTAAAAACTTTTCAACAGAACTTATGCCCAGCGACCTTGCAAATCTGGAGTGACAACACCACAGTGATGTGGTGCATAAATGAGCAAGGAGGAACTTTGTCTTGCCCTCTCTGCAGCCTTTCCCAGAAAATGTGGATGCTGTCTCAAGAAATAGGGCTGACCCTCATAACTTCTTATATTCCAGGTCGGAACAATACCCTGGCACATTCTCTTAAGCAGAGACCTTCTAGAGTACTACAGATGGATGTTGGAGAGAGAGGTCTTCCGGGACCTAACCTCCCAATGGGGGATCCCCTCAGAATACCTGTTCACCTCTCAACACAACAAACAGCTACAGAAGTACTGCTCTAGAACACATCAGACAGGAACCTGGAAAATAGATGCATTCTCCTTCACATGGACAGACTGGTTCCTCTATGTATTTCCGTCCTTGCCCCTGATCCCCAAGGTACTGATGTACTTCCCATTCTAAGGGAAGCAAGGAAGCTTAGTACCAGGAAATCCTGCCTAGCAAAATGGAAAATATTTTCCACCTGGTGTCACTGCAATGACACTGATCTTACTCAAGCAGACATCAGTTCAGTATTGCAGTAGCTGTCAGGTCTCTTTATATTAGGACTTCCCAATTCCATTTTTAAAGTACATGCATCTGCAATTTCAGCTTGCCTGAACAATGCTCCACCTATCTTTTCAACCCCCAATGTGAAACTTTCCCTAAAAAGGTGATTCACTGGATAGCACCCAGAAGGACCTCAGTTCCACCTTGGGATGTAAATTGTCTTAAAATGAAAAACAAACCAAAAAAAAATTTTCCTCGCTTTGAACCTGCAGCCACTACTTCTCTTCTCTAATGATGCCCACCTGGAAGACTGCCTTCATCATAGTTGTGACTTCAGCTTGGAGAGTTGCTGAGCTGCAAGCCCTCATGTGTTAAGAACCTGTCTTCCATAGAGATATGGTCACGCTTGGAACAAACCCATGTTTTTTTGCTTAAATGGTATCAGGACTTCCATTAAACCATGCTCTCCACCTGCCAGTCTTCTACCCAAATCCAGAGACCTGGGCAAAGCAAGTCCTTCATACCCTGGTTGTGCAAAGGCAGGTACTATCTAGACATGACAAAAAGCCCTAGCCTGATGGCTTCCACAGATGGTAAAAGGGGCAAACCTGTCTAAATACAAACCATCTCTAAATGGATACCTAACTGCATTAAGTTCTCTTACTCACACCAGAGAAAGAATTTACCTTGGCATATTAAAGCCCACTGTACCAGATATGTGGTGACTACCACTGCTTTCCTCAAAGGAGCTCCTACCCAGGCCATCTTAGAGGCAGCCACATGGAACTCAGGGCACATCTTCACAAAGCACTAACTTTGGCAATGCCTCCACGGCAAAAGCAGGTTTCAGTTCTGCCATCCTGCAGAAAATTTCCTGAGGTCATACAGATGAACCACATCCCAATTTTAGGCTTTGGAAGTCTCTCAAGTATCAGTACTACAACATTGAATATGAAGAACATTGTACAGTTGTGTCCCACTTCCCATAATTGTCAAAAACCAAGCCATGTTAAAGTAGATTAATGTTGCAATACATACTGCCACTCTTTCTGTCTTTTGACCCCCTTGTAGGATGAAAGATGAGTTATCTGCAGATGGTCCTCTTACCTCCATCATCCCCTCTCTGCCTCCTGTGATTTTTCTACTTTTGATTCCAGTACAGACAGCTGGGGAGGCAGTGTTGTCATCAGGCATCAGATTGCTTGTTCACTGATTAGAAAGGCCTACATATGGTGCCAAAGGACACCCTTCTTTATAACCTGACGCCCTGTTCAGATATCCTTGGCCTAGGGATGATGCAAAGACTCTGGGAATCTGGTTGGTCATGGGCTTCTGCATGGCAAGAAGAACCATGAATCAGTACTACATCACTGATCTAGTCAAACAGCTGCAATTATAGTAAGTGGTACTCAACAATACTTTATTTAGATGGCCATTAAACCACAATTTTTTGTTACTTAATATTGAGATGCCACTGCACTTGCATTAATATAACATTTATAACAATGTTGTGATTGCTGTTTTTCTTCATCTCTGCTATTGTTTTACCTTGCAATTTCATGGTGGAAATGGATCCTTATGACTAGCCCACCTGCTTGGATGCTAATTTATGTATTTTGTGACGTGATCTGCAGAATTGTTTGACTTTTTTCCCTTTTCTTTATTCCTTAGTGCCGGAGAAACAACTTACCAACTTGAAAATGCAAGCAGTCTCAGACTGGAAGTACAAAAGCTGTATGAATTAATAGACGCACTAAGGTGAGAGAACCAACTAAGGAGGCATTGTTTGTTGGTAGTACCAGATGTCAGCTCTGTCTGTCATGGTACGTTAATGGATTATCTGCAGAATTAGTTACCCAGAGACTAAAATAAAACTGGACTCCAGAAAAGATGAGTGAGCTACACTTCACATATTAAATTGTTAACTTAAGAAGCTAATAAAAGTAAATAGTGTGGGAAGAAATAGCCAGGGAATTGTTATGGCTAGGCTTGTAATAGGCCCTAGGGATGATAGCCTAGTAACCTATGAACCTAATTTTAAGTAGATGTTTCACTCCTGGTTTTCATAACACTTGTTGAATTTACTTTTGCTAATTTGGGATGGTTAAATATACAGTAAGAGAACAGTGAAATAAAAATAAATTCCCGAATAACTCATCCTTTGCTGTGCAAGTTGCATTACAGCTGTGTCATTCACCAGTTCTTTCACCTTTCAGCAGCTAGCTGGTGGAGGTAGTGTCATACTGTATTGCTTTATTTTGTAAATGTTAGGTTATGTCATCATCAACCCCCTTTTTTGTCATTTTCTACATGTGGTCAGAGTGTTGGCTGTCACCATCTGTCTATTAAAACCCATTCTTTTGCCTTCTTCGATATTCATGCGACTGCTGCAGGTTGTTTCTCACACAATCCATCCACCTCTTTGCTGGATGTCCTCACTTCCTCTTGCCCTTCTTCCTGTCTGGCCCAAATCATATTCACCAGATTGTCTTCTCCATTTCTGCACTTGTGCCGAAAAATATTTCTGGGACTTTGAACTACTGCAAGACTGCACAAATCCGCTTTCTTGGGACCTTGTCATATGCTTTCTCCAAGTTTAGGAATGCCCAATTTGACTCTTTCCTCATCTCTAGATTCTTCTTGGTTACATATCTCACTGCAAACATTGGGTCAGTTGTGCTGCATCCTGATCTGAATCCAAACTGCTCATCTCCCATTCGTTTATCAATCACCATTTCCAGAACTTTCATGCATTATGACAGGAACTTGATACCTCTGTACTACCCACAGTTGTGAATGTCTGCTTTATTGAACTCTGCCATTATTATATTCTCTAATCTAGGTTATTCCATTCTCTCTGCACTGCTGTGAATACCCTCGGGAGCCACTTCTGCTATCTCACCCAGCATCTTTGTCATGTCTGCTGTGACGTCATCTGACTGTTACTTTCCCTGACTTCATAGAACAGCAGTAAGGAAATTGGTGAGCTCCTCTTCTCTCATTGTAGGTTGTGTCTGGCAGAGTAATAAAGCAGTGACTGTGACCTGAGATTGATTAGTGACTTGAGATGGAGGAGCTCACCTGATAGGTTGGAAATGAGTCGCTGACATTGACTTGCACATCATGAGGGGAAAAAGGTAGTCAGGCTCACTAGAAGCTTGTTTTCATTGCACTAAATACCACCAGTAGTAGTAAAGCTGGATCTTGAGTACACATAATAAGCAGTGTAAGGTGTAACCAGCATGATAGGGGAGTTAGAGCATACATACCTGTATTGCTTTCTGGTTGTTAGCTTCCTTTCTGCTCAGCTCCATCCCTAACTTCGAGCTACTTCAGCAGTTTGGCACCATGATTCAAACTCAGGGGTAAACTGGGTGAATCCCAGTGGTCCAGGGTAATGGGAATGCATGAGTAATGGAGCAGCAAAGGAATTTATTTATTTATTTTATTTATTTACATTTGTTGACTGGGAGTGTCCGACTGGACGTAGGTCCATTTTCAGCGGAGCCCGGGGAGAAAAGCTCCACAGTTGAAATAAGCTGTAGTTACATTGGATTACATAGTGATTAACAATTTAACATAGCAATTAATTACAAACATATTTACAGATGAACATAGTAAAGAAGGCTGATAGTTGTCAGGTCTGTGGGCAGGAAAATGACACTTAAAAATAAGCAAGATTGATCTTTGTTTTTGACTGCTTACTAGGTGCTCTTACTCTATTTCTGGGATTGAGTTCTTTGCTTGTACTGTATGGTTTGCTTAACATTGCATTACAGCTGAATTTTATCAGACAGCTCTGATTTTCAGTGTATCCTCTTCTGGATGCTAAATGAACCACAAACCTCCAGTATTCAACAGCTGCCAAATAGATACAAAAATAATGAAATTAAGTCCAGAAATATCAAGGCAGCACCAGCAGAAATCCAAATTTGGATATTCTCAAAATACTCTCCAACAGAGTTTCTTCAGCCAGGGGCTAAGTTTATTCACAAGCAGATAAAAAAACGATAAAACAGGTGAGCGTTTTCACAAACCAACTATTTGCTTCATCAGGCCATCACATTAGCTCTCCCATCACCCCCTTAAAAATACTCATACATGACAAAATGTTCAAACTAACCATTCACACATTACAACCAAATGCCTTCAGAATTTAAAGCACTGACCATCTAATAATGCAAGTGATGCACACTAAAAACCTTAACATAATATATACACATACATACATACATACATACACACACACACACACACACACACATATTTCAGGACAAGGGAATTATTTCAACAACTTCCTATTCTTCACTTTAGGGGTAATTGCTATATGTTCATTCAACCCCTTTTCCAAATGTGCCCCCAAATTCACGATCTATTTAAGTCCCTTCTCCTGTTGTTCCACTGATATTGCTCATCCGAACATCCTCCTTAACCAATTCCAATACACTAAGCCTAAGTTGGTGGTCAGCTGCATATTTTCACACATGCTTAGCAATAGCACTAATTCTGTCCTCTCTTCAAACAATAAATATAGTCTCTAATACGTTCCCTCAAACGTCTGGTCATTTTACCTACGTAAAGCACTTTACAACATATACAGTGGGCAAGATGCACTAAATTTTTACTATTACAGTCCACATCAACTGTAACTGTATATCTTCTTGCTGTATCAGGGTGTTCAAATACCAAATCCTCAAGTATATGCACAATAATTACAGTTGTTACATCATCTTGTTCCCCCACCATGCGTATGAACCCTTGCATCACTACTACTAGGATAACACTGTCTTTGTTTGACTCTGCTTGTGAATAAAGTAAGTCCTTGGCTGAAGAAACGGTGTTGGAGAGCATTTTGAGAATATCCAAGTTCGGACTTTGATTTCTGCCGGTGCTGCCTCTTTTTTTATTGGTTTTCTTTTGCACATCACGACAGTTTTTAAGGCTAGGACAGTTGCATATATTAGCAAGACTGAGTCATGCGTTCAACTTAGACTTCCTTTTCAGAAAGTTCATGCCAACATAAATTCTGTATATGCTTCTGATTGATTTTTAATTTGATTTTTTTCATTTGTTGATGAATTTCATACCTTCCAGGAGGATTACTGTAACAGTAAATTTTAGCATTTGAGTTTCACCCACCTTTGATAATAAACATTTTAGATCACTGTTGCAACAGCCTAAGCAATTTGGGGTCCTACACCCAGTGACCAGCCAGCTTTCAAAGCTTAAGGGCATCTTCTACAGCCTCTGTCAGGAGCTTGAGAAGCTCCAATATAAAGACAGAACAGCAAATTATTTAGAGCTTTTTTTGCCACCAATGAGTTCTCCTGAGGGCCCAGTGAACCTCTTGGTCAGCTAACTTTCCAGTAAATTTTAAGTTCAAGTAAAACTTATTTTTTTTCTAACTAAAATGTTTGTTTACTAGGAAGCTGCATGTTGTTGGGACTGTCACAGCATGTCTAAGGGAGTTTGTGTATAAATTGATTTTAACTACAAAGTTCAAATAATCTAATTTTTGACAGGATTTTCTTAGAGGTTTTTCTAGTCTTGTGGATTTGGGGCAGGATACTATGCTTGTCAAGGACTGTCAGTGGTTTACTTCCCTCAGTTCTCCTTGTTCATAACTTTATCTTTTACCAACTAGTCCAGGCTTCACTGTCCACCTTGGTGTCATTCTCCGCTAACCTATGAAGCAGCTACCGTGTCTGCAGTGTCTCCTTGTGTTTGCAAGGTGGAGAAAGCTGTTGGGGGGTCTTTGGGTAAGACTGTTGTGGCCACTCTTGGTTCCTCAAACCTCTCATTTTATTCTTCCCGGTCCCCCTAGTATTGCAGCTGTAGCCATGATAGGGCTGATGGATAGTCACATCCTCTGTAGCTGTAGTGATGCCATTGAGCAAGAGAGCACCACTCTTCTCATTCTCAGGGGAAGGGGTAGGTGAAGGCTCCTCACTTGGCCAGAATAGGCATCCTGAATATTGTAAAAAGCTTCTTAAAAATATATATATCAAAACTGGTCTTCATTATTTTGGATTCATCTTGTGTTTTACATTTTTTTCTCTCCTACAAAGTCTGTAAGCTTTGTCTGGTTTGAGATGAGAAACTAAGGTGAATGGTTATACTTAGTGTCCAAACTACCTTCTGTTATTACAGAAGGCAGATAGTTAAGGCTAAAGCTACATCCACACTGTTTCTAAGTAACCTTTTAGTGGAATGCATAGCAGCAGCTTATTCTTTCCAGTATACTTTTGCTAAGCATTACAACTTTGACTCAGTTTTCTATGAGTAGAGCATCATTTGGGTCGGACATTCTTAAATGTTTACTGTTGTAGGCCACCCAAGTTAACTGGAGACTCTCTGTCCTGATGCTCCTCTGTCTGAACACTACCTGAAAAATACCCAGGTTATGTACTTATTGGAACATTAGCTTTCTATGGCATCTGTCTAGATTTTGGAACAACCTGCTTTCCCTACCTCTCCAACTTGCCCTTTTCTTAAGGGGGCTGTAAGTTGACTTGCACTTGTGTTTTTACTGTTCTCTTTCTGGGTAAAGTTAGTTGTGTTATATGGAGGATACAGCAGCACAAGGAAGTTATGGGGTAGGGAGTAACTTGAGTTTGAGTTTTTTGCTGTCTGCAAAAAGTTCACAAAGGTACTTTGGAAGGACCATATTGACCACGAATAAGTAGTTTAACGGTGATAAAACACAATGTAAACGCCTTAACATATTCACCATGTTTTCATCTGTAAACCAGACTTCATCAGATGTGAAAAACATACAAGAATAAAATACTTAAATACAGAAGCCACTTAACTACCAATAACATTAAAAATTCAATTCTCCTAATTAAAAAAGTTTAAAAAAGTAACCCTACAGTAACCCAATCTGCAACATAGACATTATGGACAGCTATCAATTCAAACAATAGCTAAATGATGTGGTGTGGAAATAGTAAAAAATGATAAAATAACATTGAGCAAGCTCATTCCTAAAATCCTAATCTTCCTATCTAGTTCAAAACAATGAATTGTGTATATATTGAGATTTGTATTATTCCCCTTTATAGTTCCTTTTGTCTCTGTTTTTACATTATAATACAGTATATTAGTGGCATCAAAATTAATTCTTCATATGGTTATATTTTATGTTCATTGTTTTGAACTAGATGGGACAGTTGTATTGACATTTTATAATTTTTTTATAGTTTGTTTTTATTATAATTTCTTACTATTTCCATAATTGAATCTTTAATGTTGATTGGTAGTTTTTAAGGGGCTTTTGTATGCGTTTTATTCTTGCATGTTTTTCACACCTGATAAAGTCTGGTTTAGAGACAAAACACAGTGAATGGTAAGGCTTTCAAGTTATGTTTTGTCAGTGTTGAACTATTTCCTAGTGGCCAGTCTGGTCCTTCCAAAGTGCCTTTGTGAACCTTTTGAGTTTTTCCTAGTAGCTTTAGCACTTTCTTTTTTTTGATTTCTTGTCAGTTTTTTGTTGTCACTAGAGCGTGCCATAGGCACCAGTCCTGATGTTCCAGTGTCTGTCAGCATTCTGGTAAGTACCTAACTTGCGATCCAATGTTGTCTTTTCCATCTGAGTTCAACCTGTGAGTTGTCAGATCCATGATCAGCCATTCCCAAAGACTTCAGCCCCCAAGCTTCACCTTCTGTACCTAATATACTTTGCTGTCTACAGAGTTGCCCCTGATCTCATTTCCTGTCTTCCAGGATAGCAGCTAGATCTCTTGCTGAACAGTGTATATTCTTTTTTACATGCTTTTTGGCACCTATTTCATCTGTTTCTCTGCCCTTGTTATTTTAGGATAGATTCTGTATTTTTGCCAACATTGGAGTAGGGGTCCTGCCTTTGATCTTGTGGTGGCAGCAGCCACCAAAAAAAAGGACATTTTTGAAGAGTTCATTGGTCAACTCCCACCCCACCACTCAACAGGAAATATTGGGCATTGGACCTTTGAGGGAAATACTGCTACACATCAGCCACCTTTGTGCTGAGAACATTTAATTACCTTTTTTTTTTATACGAGTTCAACAGGATATCATGGCTGAAGTGTCAAGATGGTTGACACAACAGGCTTCCGACTCTGACTCTGGAGACACAGTAGTGCACATTGCATTCTGTTTCTGTTGTGCCCATGTGTCTGTTCTCTAACGCAGCCGATGGCACTTCCTGAGCTGCTGTGGCCAGCACTGCCATGCATCACCATGCTTGGATAAGGTTATACAACTCTGTGAAGTGCTTCAAGGAGCCCTTTATTAACCCTCCTTTTTTATGGTTCTTCACTCTTTGTGCTGAAGATTAAAGATGCATTGACCAGAAGCGAGCAAGATGGAAAGACACTGTCTGCATTTTGCCACCCTCCCATGGAACTTCTCGAGTATCCAGAAATGGGGACGACGACAAACCTCTCTTTCAGGAAGTGCAGCTGTCTTTTTAGGGTGCTCGGTGCACAGATCCCCTTGCATTGGGGGTGGGGGGCAACCAGAATGAGGTGGTCTACAGAACCAGGCTTTCCACACAGCCTTTTCCAGGAGGCCTTTCCAGTGTTACTGAAGGGTTGCCAAACTCTTCTGCTCTGGATGCAATTTGTGATCACTTGGAGGTACACCTGGAAGCTTGGAAAATCAGCATCTTGGACACAGTGGTGTTGAGTCATATCCTTTACACGGCTCCATTTTTATTTCTGCCAAAGGAAAATGCCAAACACAAGCACCTTCTGGACATGCCCCACCCCTTCAGAGTGATCGAGATTCAAAAGCTGTTAGCGAATAGTCATCCAAGAGGTCCCCAAAGATGTAATCTCTGGGTCTATTCCATGTTCATTTTGGTTCCAAAGAACACTTACCTCAGGCCAATTTTGGATTTAAGCAAGCTGAGTCAGTTTGTAGAACATACCAAAGATATCCTTACATTTCACTGTTGCAGTATTCTTTACAATAGGGAATCTCCTGCCATGGGCGGTCCGATGTCCAGCCTGCATACTAAAGCCTTTACGTTGCTTTAAGGTATGCCGTACATCACAAGTATGCTTCCCACGTATAATGTAGGCCATAAAGATGTCATCTGGATGTACCATCCACAGAACTTTGCCGTCAGTTTGAATGCCATCGTTTTGTCATCGCTCTGAGCACCTACTTCATTGCTGGTTCACCAAGCAGTTTCAGAGAAATGCCCCAGTGGGGTTTTTTGCTCTTATCTTTTTTAATTTTGTTTATTGCTGGTCAGGTTTCATGCCATCCAGAAAGGGTAAATCCCAGTGCAGGAGACAGATTCCACATAGACCGTCACAAGCGGTGCTTATTTTGTCTCTGTGCTTCCTAGGATTTTACATTGTCAGGCTTTCATCCAAAAGACTCACAGTGGTCTTTCTTCTTTGGCCATGAATATAGAGAACCAACATCTTCAGCTTTTAGCAAATGACACTATGGAGAGAACTTCCCACTCTGGGGGTCAGCCATCTGTGAAGAAGGCCAAGAAGTCTGTCTGATTCTTCCGCTGTACCACTTCCACCAGACAGCTCTCCTGAGGCTAGTGAAAGCGTGAAGGCTCGTCCGGCTCCTTTGTTGGATTCTTCTGCTGTGAGCCCTTCAGAGAAGGTCATGGATCTGACCTCATGCATGTCCTTGGAGGCTTTGCAAACATCTGCTTCAGATGTTCAAGGGGAATCACAGCTGATTACCAAAGAGCCTAGGGGTGTTCCTCAGACTCTGTTTAGAGAAGAAATTCTGACTACGATTGTGGAATGTCATCTGGCTTCTAAACTTTCTAAATTTTACAGGGCAGGTGTCCCTTTGAAAAAGAAACAAAAAAACATGTTTCTCCTACTCCCAAGGACCCACAGAGTGAATGGCAGAGTTTCACTTAGGATTTGTTTAATGCCCTTTTGGCTTTGAAACCTCCTCGAGGAGTCTTTTCCTTCTCCACCTTAGTCCTAGACTCCTCTTAAAAGGCTTAGGAAACGGGACTTGCAAGATGGCTGCACGTTGAGTAACAGCTTAACTGTAGGTCTCCCAGTGTGGAAACAGAAACTCGACAGAGAAGGTCAGTAGACTTTTGTGTTAATGGGTAAATTTCAGCAAATGGCTAGTAAGTGTACTGCCTGGATGCCAGGAAAAAAATATAGAGCACCTGGAAAAAAAAATCTGCTACAAAAAGTGAGGAAGAAGCACTGACTGGGGAAAGTTCTGCAGCTGTTCAGCAAAAAGCAATGCCATCTCCAGACATGACTTACAGGAAGATATAAGACAACTGCAGACAGGCTTTGTTAAAATAAACAAAGCACTGATGGAGTTTATCAACACAAACTACAAAAGGCTGGAAAAAATGGACAAAGCTTTAAACAGATATTCAGATGAGGTGATAAAAGCTGCAAAAGTCAGATGCTGAAATGAAGAGGCTGGCCAAATACAAGACTGCTCCGGAGGAGATGTTTCAAAAAATAATGGAATTAAGGGACAGAGCACATAGAGAAAACCTGAGACTTTCAGTTATACCAGATAAGCTGGAAGGAACAGACTGCATTAATTTTATGAAAGCACAAATAAGCAACTGGACTGGTATGCCAGAGCAGGAGTTTAGTTGAAAGGGCACATCATGTGTGTATGCTCCAAACCTGGCTATGAGAAAGCAACCTAGATCTTTAATAGTAAAGATGGAGTCCTATCAGCAAAAGGAGCTGATTCTGACAAAACTGTGGTAGGACAAAGTACCAAGTGGGAAACAGCAGAGTGTTTGTGGAGAATGATTTACTCATTGTACACCAGGCAGAAGAGGAGCAAATTTATTCCACTCTTCAGGGAATGTTGAGACACAGGTGTGATTCAAACTGCTGTACCCAGCTGTCTTCAAGGTATTCTTCCCTGGAAAGACAAAATCATTTTTTTGAAGTAGTACATGCTAAGGAAAACATACAAAAGTTTTTCCAACAAAAAGTGAGCTCTGAAACAGATTCAGATGTTCTTCCTGCTTCACTGTTGCAGTCATCACGTTTGGGTTATCTGCTTGCATTAGCCCTCAGTAGGCCTGATTATCAAGGTCTTGGGTCCTGTGTCAGTTGCTGTCTCATATTCCATGACGTCAGGTAGTCAGGGGTATAAAGCATGCAGCTGATGCCATTACATCAGTCTTTCTTGCCATGCGGTGCCCAAAGCAGAAGCAGTTTGCAAATGCCGGTCGGCAGACTCCTGAAATTTTCATTTTCGAGTTTCAGAACCGAAGTCTTCAACTAAAACTAAGTACCCCCGTTGGGAAAACTTTTTCTTGCTCTAAACCGATGTCAGTAAAAGTCAACAATTGTATATCTTGTGGAAAGCAAATACCTTACAAAGATTTTCATTCGTACTGTATTCCTTGCCTAGGCCCTGACCACGACGTATGTCACTGTCTGTTTTGTGCCTTATATAAGCAATGAACTATTAGTCATTGGTAGATTTATGCTTCTAAATATTTTGGTACTCTGTTCAATTATCCAGATATGTCTTCAGTAAGCTATCCGACTACCGACATTCCGAAAAAAAACGCAAAGATAAAGACAGAGACAGGCCACCTAGGTCCAAAGCTGCCGACACGCTTCTCCTAAGCCAGTCGCCAGTTCGCCGGTACTCAGTGAGGCACTTTCGCAGCTCCTGATACCCAGTACTTCGGATTCGCAGTCCTCTACTCAGACCCATTCCAAGTCCAGTATGCTGCGAGATGCTTCAACTGTGGAACCTGCGGATGTCTCTACCTTGGATGGGTCCGGAGCCACTGTGCAGGCACCGGCTTCTGAAGGTGTATTCAGGCCTACTGACTTGCATATTAAACCGACGCCATCTTCTTCAAGGCCAAAAACTCTAGCCATGCCTAGAAAATCGACGCCCAGACCGCATGGTCAGGCCTCTACGCCTAAAAAAAAATAAGAATGGCTGAAGACCTTCTTACTTTAATCAGGGGAAGCCAACCTTCCCCCTTCTTAAGAGACCTAGGACTGAATTTGCTTATGATACTTCTGACCAGGATTCTGAAATTTCTGTTTCCTCTGATGACCAGGATTTACCCTCATCTACCTTTGAGGATTCTGATGCAGAGGACTGTATTCCCTCTGCCCCCCCCCCCCCAGAGGATTTCTCTTTTGGTGAAACCCTGCATACTCGTAGGGAGCACTTTCGCTGGGAAAGCCAGGATTACTCTGATTCTAAAAAGAGGCTTAGGGATTTTTTACTCCTGCCCCAACACAGGCCTTTAGCTATCCGTCCTGTACTAGACATTGTTGTTGCCTTTTCGGAATCTAGCTTGGCCCCTGACTCTTTACCTTCTGCTCCCAGAAAATCTGATGGATATTACAGGGTTCCTGACTCTCACAAGTTCCTTTTTAAAAATCCTACTGTGGATCCTGAGACCATTTCACAGGGACCCAAGGGCATTAAGGCTACTAATGCCAAAAATCCTACCCCCTCTGATAGAGACTCTAGGGCACTGGATAGATGGGGTAAGAAAGTATACACTTCCGCAACTTTTCCCATTAGGGCCTTAAACTGCCAGTTTCATATGTTAAAGTATCAGCAGCATATTATTGGATTGCTTAAACAGAAAATGATCTTGATTCCTGACTGTGCTGAAAATAAGGATTTGCAGGATTTAATGCATTCTGATGAACAGGCTGGAAAGTATACTTTGCAATGTGATTTTGAGTCACTAGAGGCATCTTGCAGGGCTGCTGTCACTGGGTCTGTACTTAAAAGGCATGCTTGGCTTAAGGAGCAATCTTTGCCAGATCATGTTAAAGCTAAATTGCTGGATGCTCCCTTAAATCAGGACCTCCTGTTTGGCAACAAAGCAGAAGAAGTTCTTAAAAGATGGAGGAAAAAGCTAAATCTATTCAAACTGTTAAAGATTTCGTACAAGTACAGCCTCTAAGATTTAGTAGGCATTGGCCCTCTAAGAATTGTTCTTTTCTTGCCTCTTCCAGGCCTTCTTAGTCCAAGCCCAAAACCAGCAGAACACCCAGGCTTCACTCCCAGGATACGCACAGGACTAAGCAGTGGGGGGCTCCCACTTCCAAATCAGGGAGTAGTAAGACTTCCCCCCCTGTGGTAAACTGTCTCAATGACTTAACTTTAAAACTTCCAAGCACTTCTCAACTGACTGCTCCTTTGGGGGAAAGGTTGCTCTGCAGGCAAAAAAAAAACTGGGAACTCATTACTCAGGACAAATGGGGTTTAAATATAGTTTCCCAAGGATACAGATTTCACTTCCACACTTTACCAACCACAAACAGTTGGCCAGATCTACCCCCCAAATCAGTGAGCAGAGGCTGAAAAGCAAGTACTCTTAAGCATAAAGGCTGTTCAAAACTGTACCAGAAGTGGAAAAGGGACAAGGTTTCTACTAAAGACTTTTCCTGGTACCCAGAAAAGACAACTCATGGCGTCCTATCCTGGATCTTTCTATATTAAACACCTTTTTGATGATTCCAAAATTCAAGATGCTAACTCTTCACCAGTTACTTTTTATGCTATACTAGGCAAAGATGCCTGGTTGGCAACACTGGATTTAAAGGAAGCCTACCTGCACATCCCAATCGGGGAATCTTGCAGAAGATACCTACACTCCAAAGCAGGCTACATGCACTGTCAGTTCTCTGCACTGCCCTTTGGCTTATCTACTGCACCCAGGGTATCACAAAGTGCCTAGCTCCAGTCATTGCATTTTGCAGGCAGAGAAATGTTCAGATATACCCATACCTGGATTGTCTAATTCAGGTAGAAAGCCAGGACATACTTTTGAATCGTCTAGCATTGTACGAAAGATGCTAACTTGTCTGAGGTACACCATAAAAGAAAAGAAATCACATCTGGTACCCTGTCAACAAATTGTATTCCTGGGAGCAAGCTTGAACACAACTTCTCAGATGGCTTTCCTCATGCCAGAGAAACAAATTCATTTGACAGCTTACTTCAAACTAATGGCCACAAAAACCCTGCTGGCCACAAAACCCCTGCTATCTGCAAGGCAAATACTGCAAGCCTTGGGGTTCATGGTCTCCTGCATTCTACTAATTCCATATGCAAGACTGCATATGATGAAACTACAATGGTATCTATAAAAAGCCTGTGGTGTCAACATTCTCAGGATCTAGAAGCAGTGATCCCTGTCATAATTTGCCTACGGTTAGAGTTCCTTTGGTGGGCAGAGGCCTACCACCAAAACAAGGGACTACCATTCACTCTACCCCCTGCCGCCCAAACCCTAACAACAGACGCATCAGACTATGCATGGGGGGCTCACCTGGCAGGGAAGTGCATTCAGGGAAAATGGAACCCAAACCAAATGCACCTGCATGTCAGTCAAAAAGAAATGTTAGCTGTACAGAATGCATTGACGGCCTTCAAGGACCACATTCTTCCAGGACAATTAATGGTAAAGACGGACAACACCACTGTTGTGGTACGTAAACAAGCAGGGGGGTACCTATTCTTACCCCCTCTGCAGACTAGCCATGGCTCTGAGGAACACACCCTTGAGCTACCAAGTGCATCTACAGGCTCAATTCCTGCCAGGAAAAATAAATACACTGGCCGACGACTAAGCAGAAATCTCATGGACCCACACGAGTGGAAACTGGAACCAAAGACTTTCAACATGTTGATAAACAAATGGCGGAGCCCAGATATAGACCTGTTTTCCTCCCCCCAGAACTACCAATTGGAAAAATTCTGCACAAGGACTCCCCACAAACAAGCTTGGAAAGTGGATGTTCTGTCCTTCAGCTGGAAAAATCTATCCGTTTATGTCTTTCCTCCTCTGCCTCTCCTCTCCAAAGTACTACTAAAGATCAAACAGTACAAACCAAGGACGATACTGATTGCACCAGACTGGCCACGCCAACAATGGTACCCCCTCTTGCGCAGTTTGTCACTGCTGGCTCTATGGCACCTGCCTCAGACCCCTACCCTGCTGTCACAGCAAGAAAGCCAGATTCTGCACCCTCAGCTTCAAATCCTAAACCTGGCAGCCTGGCTAATTACCTAATCTCAACGTTACGATCCCTCAGTAAACAAGTGTTGCATGTCATTTTGGAGGCAAGGAAGCCTAGTACTAGAAAATGTTATGCTGAAAAATGAAGAAGATTCTGAGCCTGGAACCAAACTCAAGGGATGGGCACAGCAGCACCCAATTTACCTTGGTACTTAACTGAGATGCTTCACAAGGGCCTTTCTTTTTCCTCCATCAAAATTCACGCCTCAGCCATTTCAGCTCATTACAACACAGAACCCACCCCTCTTCCCTCATCCACTGCTCAAGCAGTTCCTCAGAGAGGCCAAAAACTTAAGACCACCCAGGAGAGCCCCAGCTCCAGCCTGGGACCTTAACTTTGTATTGGAAAAACTCACTCTTCCACCTTTTGAGCCAGCTGCAAGTGCATAGTTAAAATTCCTTTCTTGGAAAACGGACTTCCTTTTAGCAATCACTTCAGCAAGAAGGGTATCTGAATTACAGGCCCTTATGGCAGTGGAGCCTTTTATCATCTTTCATGCCGACAGGGTGTCCCTCGGGACCAATCCCTCCTTCATGCCCAAGGTGGTATCCAGTGCGGCTCTTAATCAGGCCATTCATTTGCCAGCCTTCTTTTCTAATCCACAGAACAAAGGTGAAGGGATACTGCACTCCTTAGATGTGCACAGACAACTTAGGTTTTACTTGGACAGGACTAAGCCTCAAAGGAAATCTGAACTGCTGGTGGCATTTGCTGCAGGGGCAAGAGGGGAAAGCTATTTCAAAGCAAACCATTTCTAAATGGATATGCCATTGCATTCATTTCTGCTGTAAGTGCCATGGAAAAAACTATCCCACAGGGGATTAGACCCCATTCAACCCGAGCTGCATCTACCTGTACAGCCTTTCTCAGAGGTTTCCCTATGAGGGATATCTTAGAAGCTGCTACCTGGAGTTCTGTACATACTTTCACCAAGCGTTACCATTTACCAATTTTCTCTAAATCCAGAGCTGGCTTTGCCACTGCAGTCTTGCAGGGCCTTATGCTATCTAAATTCCTCCTCCCATCCTTAGCTTTGGTAATCTACCCAAATGTGATGACTGCAACAGTGAAACATGAAGAACATAGTACAGTTGTGTACACTTATAGATGCTCGAGTGTATTCATTGTTGCAGTCCTGGTTACCCTCCCTCCAGCCTCCTGACGGCTTTTGGCTGTACCTCTACTCTCCTTTATTATGCTTAAAAGCTTTTTGGTGCATTTGCTTTTTTGTTGGAGGTATAACCTTGTGTGTGTGTGTGTGTGTGTGTGTGTGTGTGTGTGTGTGTGTGTGTGTGTGTGTGTGTGTGTGTATATATGTGTGTATATATATATATATATATATATATATATATATATATATGTGTGTGTGTGTGTATGTGTGTGTGTATATATATATATATATATATATATATATATATATATATATATATATATAATGTGTGTGTATATAATTGCTTCCCATTAGGGGGGCACCTGACATCTGGGGCAAGAAAAACTGATGTAATGGCATCAGCTGTATGCTTTATACCCCTGACTACCTGACATCATAGAAGATGAGACAGCATCCAATGCAGGACCCAAGACTGTGATAATCAGACTGACTGAGGGCTACTGCAAGCAGATAACCCAAATGTGATGACTGCAACAGTGAATACACTCGAACATCTACATTTATGGTAACTGTACACTACTGTACTTTTCTTGTCCTAGTAATAAAGACCACACAGACTGTACCAGTGAAACCTTTTCCATTGCTTCAGTGGAAAATTTTGGAGAGAAGAAAGGGAGTACGAGAGTTGACTGTGTGCATTGGAAATGAAGCAGAGAAAGGATTTGGGAGATGGAGGTGAACAGTAATAAAAACTAGTAACTTGCTGCAGGAATACAATGCAGTAATTGTTTGTGAAATGAGACCGAACAAAAAAATCTGGAAATATCGGACCTTTTCCAGAATTTGTTGGACGTGTGCAGGACTCAAGTATATGCCCTACTTCATGTCATTAATGTTCAGAAAAATGCCTTGCGGAGGAGAAGAGAGGGGAGAAAGTTAAATGCAAGTAAAGAGAACCATTTTTAATGGTACTATTTTTGTGGTGTATGGTTTTCTTTGCGTGCTGTAAAGTAAAGCTTTCTCATTTCTTTAAGTGTAATGAGGATTGTAAATAGGCGCTCCTGTTTTTTTCTCCTTTTCTCCCTTCTCTATTCCTTCAGTTTTAAGAAACGTAGGCATTGCAGTGTTACAAAAAAAAAGGCCCGGTAAAATAAAAATCAATGTGCTTTTTCCCATTCTTGCATGGGGGAATGACTGAATTTAAGGACCTTGGATTGCTTTAGTAACAAGTTTTTAGAGAAAGCAAGTAAATGAAAAATAATGAGTATTATGAGGCTTTTTTCTAGCAAATGAATGTATGCTTAGTAGCAATTCTGTATCTGGCCTTCATGACATGGAAGCCATCTGATAAAGAGAAATTGTCTGGTTCTCATGCCTCCATGGAGGCAATCTGATATGAGAACTTGGCTGTCTGTTTTTCATTTCTCCATGGAGACAACCTTAGAGAGAAATTGGTTAGTCTGATGGAGCATGATTGGCTAGGGAAAAGAAAAAAGAAACCGGTTAGGACATTATGTTCTCTGAAAGTATTCAGGTGTTTTCCTAGCTGGGAAAACTATAAAAAATAAGAAAAGACCAGTTAGTGCTTAGTAGAAGCACAGGATGCACCATGCATCTTAGCATGTATAACCTTTCTTTTAGGTTAACTCAAGTTTGAGTGTGTGGCTGTCATTTTGGGACATTTGTTCCTATCAGGAGGGTAAAACTTCAGTATTTGAAAATGTGCATAGTTTTTTGTGCTGCTAGGTTTTATCGGGTTTTGGGGGGTTGTTTTCTTGTTTGAGGGCTTTCAGTAAAACAAAACGTTTTGTATGATGTGACATAGACTCAAATGGATATGACAAGAAACCGCTATATAAAAGTTCAACCTGCCAAACCGTTTATGTATGTAACACAAAAGCTGGAACTAGACATTTAACAAAAAGGTGTTGCACATAAAAGATGGGAATAATAACTTTTTAATACAGTGATGCTTTCTGTAATGTATTTTAAATGTCAGTGGTCTCACAGATAAAGATTAGTGAATTATATTAAAAATGTAAAGTGCAAATGGCTATGTTACAAGAGATGCACTTGGAAAGAACTGAGCATGTTATTTTGATAAAACATTTTCAGGATGGTTATTCAGCAGAATATCAGGGACAAAGGAAAAGATGTGTTCTTGTGTTAATTGCAAGAGGAGTTCCAATAGTGATAGAAGAGGATAAAAAGATAATGACAGATATGTAGTGTTAAGAGGCTCCTGTCCAGGGGGGAGGAGGATTACAATGGCATGTATTTATATTCCACTTAAAACTGCTATAATGGAACTTAAAATTCTGGGAGAAATAATTTTTCAGCATGGAATATTTCTTATAGGTGGAAACTGGAATTTGGTTTGCAGCAGTGAAAATGTGTATGGGGGCCCAGAAGGGAAAGTATAACAAAGGAGGGTAGATTTTTGAAGAAGTTTATGAAAATATTTGACATGGAAGACGTGAATTCAGTAATAGGAGTTTAGAGTGAATTTACATATTCCTAAAGATATAAAAACTGGGCTATGCTAGACAATTTATTTTTCACAGGAATATGTACATTTAATTTTATTGTCTTGATACACACCCAATAACTATTTAGATAATGTGTTAATAATAAATATAATAAAAAGAGTAATGAAATAAAAATGAGACACTGGCACTTTCCCACCTATCTGTTAAAAAGAGGAATTTAAGGGATGGGCAGTGGAGATTATTCTGGAGCTGTTCAAGAGGCTAGACATTACTTTTGAAAATCTGGCTAGGGAGTAGGATGAAATTAAGGTGGGGTTTAAAAATTGGGTAGAAATAAAAGAAAGTGGGCTATGGTTAAGAACTAACCAGAATTATTTAGAGGGACTGACATGTTAAAGTATTATGGACTAATGGCAATCTCACAGACCAAGAAGAGAATCAGATGCAGAATGCTAAGCAGAAAATAAGGGATTACCTCTGCAATATGCACAAATTTAGAAAAATTGCTGTTAAGCACTAGAGCACTAAATCTTTTAACAAACAACTCAGGCGACATAAAGTAGAAAGGGCTGATATAAAGCTTAGGGAGCCTGTAACAAGGAAGATAACGAGATCCTGTAGAAGTATTGGAAATATTTTTGGAAATTTAATCAAAGTCTGTATAAAGTAGAGAAATATGGAAATCAAGAAAAGATACAAATGGAAATGTTTATGGAATAATTAAGTATGCCAAGGTTAAAGTTAGATGATGCTCCGTTACTAATGGTTAGGATAGGAGGAGATGAGATAAAAATTGTGATGTATAACCAGTCTACAGGAAAGTCCTCAGGAATGTATGGTATTCCTTTGGAAGTTTGAAATCTAGGAGGAAAAAACTGAAACTTCTGGAAGGTTTTGTTTAACAGTGTTAAGAGAAGTACCAACATCCTGGAAGAAGGCAGTGGTAGCTCTAATACCTAGAGGGTAAAGATCCATCAGATCCAGTTTCATACGGGCCCATTTCAATACTAAACCATGATAATAAACTGTCCATGTCTATAATGGCAGAAAGAATGGCAAAAGTAATACCAATATTGGTATATATTGATCAATGTGGTTTTGGGGATGGAAACATTTGACAACATTAACAGAACATTGATGAACCAGAGGGAAGCAGAATGTAAAAAAAAAAATACTGTTGGTGGGTCTTGATGCAGAGAAAGCTTTTAACAGAGCAAGCTGGGACTTTGAGCAGGACAATGGAAGCATTTGCATTTCCTGAAAAAAATATAAGGTTGTTTAGGATGATATATGAAGGTTCGGAGGTGAAAATTGCAGTGGGTGAGGTCCTCTGATAATTTCTGATTGAGGAACCAGGCAGGGATGTTCTCTTTCCTCTTTATTTGTATTGTATTTAGAACCATTTGGCAAAGAAAATAAGGGCCTCCGAAATTCAAGGATATAATTGTATGATACAGTAGAGAGTAGATTACCCAAACTAATTGAGACCTAGGGTAGTTCAGATAATCAAATTGTTCGAATGATCAAACATATAATTGAACCAGATAAAAGACTTCTAAAATCTTTTGCTGCATGCAGGGAATACATTTTTCAACCATTCATTGATTCCAGTGGACTATAAAGAATATTTTTCACACGAGCGTGTGCTACAAGCTCAAAAAACATAAGTGAATATGTATAACATTTGCATATTCAGACTTCGATTTTTTTCTACCCCAAAATTTTGCAAGGCTTTGTTTGGATAAGTGACGTTTCGGGTAATTGACTCAATACTGTAGTCAAGAAAAGCTGGCTCTATTTGCATGCGATATTATTTTATACCCGAGAAAACCAGAAAGACATTAGTGTTGTGGAACATTGAGACAGTTTCATATCTTTTAGGGATACAAAATTAATGAAGCTAAAACAAAAGCAATAGCACTAAATTATGTACCCACATATGAATTGGTTTAGCAATGTTCATATTTATGGGGACATAAAATGAAGTATTTAGGAGTATGGATTAAAATGGTTCTGGTGTGGCAGCTAAAGAAATGTGAGAAGAGAGTAAATAAAAGATAATACAAAAACCTGAGAAAATGGGATCTTTGCTATATGGATAATAAGATGCAAGCAGTTAAAATGATTTTAGTCCCATTAGTCTTGTACACAGGTCAGGCATATTTTTATCAACCAGAGGAGAAGTTATGGATAGCAGTAAAGAGCTGAAGGACTTTATCTGGGAGGGGAAGACAGCAAGAGTCAAGTGGGATAAGCTGATTGTTCCAGTAGAACAGGGTGGATTGAGATTACCCAATTTGAAGGGTTATTTCAGAGCTACATGGTTAAGGCTTCTATATACATAGCATAAGCAGCAAACTATAATTCAAAGTGGAAAGGGATGATGATACGATGGGGGGGCCCTCAAGAGACTAGGAGAGACTGGGATTTTGGATGCAGGCTTTAAAGGAGAATAACAATCATTCACTATATTGGATCCATAAAGTAGTAGAAAATAACCTAAGAACTAAGCCAACATGGAAATGGAGAATGGAGATTCTGCCAATAGAGATGACTGCAGGGATATAGACAGTAGGCAAGAGGGTACTGGAAATTATTGGAGAATTTATTGTTTTCAAAGCTAGCTATGAAAACAAGATTGCCACTGATTCTAAGGACAACCACAAAGCATTCTATAGCTATGTCAAGAATCTCAATGGCAGCACCCAGATCTGCTCCGAGTTTATAGCACAATGGCACAAAAATTACAGAACCAACTGTTATTGCCAACATCCTGGCAGGTTCAGTGCTAACTTTACCCCCCCCCTATATCCCCTAAAGGGCCCATATCTATACAGGAAGAATGCAGAGTCCTTGTAATCGCAACTTCACAGGTAAAAGCAGCACTGTCTAAAGCCAAACACACAGCATCCATGGGACCGGGCAACATCCCAGGCTGCGTTTTACATGAACTTCAGAACAAACTGGCTCCCCACTTAAGCACCATGTTCAATCATAGCCTCATGTCAGGCTTTGTGCCCACTGAATGGTGCACAGCAGCAGTTATCCCACTCCACAAAGGGAGAGCCACCACTGATCCTGGGAACTATCGCCCTATTAGCCTGACGAGCCTCGTCTGCAAGGCCATGGAGCGTATCATTATGGAATTCATAAACAAAGACATTGGTAATCTCTAACTCTGGACCCCACCCAGTTTGGGTTTGTGAAAGGCAGATCTTGCCTCTTGAGCCTGGTCGACTTCTTTGAGGCAGTCACCAAAGCCATAGACGAGGGTAAGGTGGTTTACACAGCCTATCTTGACCTCGCCAAGGTTTTCGGCACCATCCCCCATTCTGGAATTATAGCTAAACTCCCTAAACTAGGTATAAATCCCTATGTCACAAGATGGGTTGCTAACTGGCTCACTGACAGAACCCACACTGTAAAAGTTGCAGACTCCAAATCTGACTTCAAACCATTGACAAGTGGAGTACCACAGGGTTCAGTCCTGGGACCTCTCCTGTTTGGTATCTACTTCTCTGAAGTGCAGGCAAACACAGAAGGCCTCTGGCTAATGAAGTTCGCAGATGACTGCAAACTAGGAGCTATAGTCAAGTCCCCAAATGATGTGGACATCCTACAGAACTCACCGAGACAGATGCCTGGTGTCAGAGCCATGGCCTCAAGCTCAGTGCCAAAACGTGCATTGTTATCCCCTTTGGTAAAAACTCTGTACCCATGAACTACACATAGGTGGCAGTCTTCTTAACACCGAATGTGTGATAAGAGACCTTGGGACCCAGGTGGACAGTAGTCTCTCCTTTGATAATCACATTGCGACAGTAGTCAGGAATTCCTTCTGTATAGCACACCTCATCACAAAAGGGTTCTCATCCAGGAAAAAAAAGGTCATTGTTCCCCTCTACTAGGCACTCATTAGACCCATTATAGAGTACAACTCCCCTTTTGGAATGTACCTCACAAGACATGTGCAGCAGCTGGAAAGGCCACAGAAGTACCTCACAAAGAGAATTACTGGCCTCAAACAGATGCCCTACACTGATCATCTCAAAAAACTCCAGCTTTACTCTGTAGCATATCACCTACTCTGAGGTGATCTCTGCCTAACATATAAAGCTATGTCAAACCCAGAGCTGTTGGACATGCTACACCTAAAGAAATCCCAGTCCCTCCGAGCTACACGTTCTAGGGATCTAAACCTTGTCACCACAATAGACAGGACTTGCTGGAGGGATAGATTCCTGTCCCAGAGACTTCCCATACTCTGGAACAAGCTACCCATCTATGTCAAGCAAAGTTCCTCATTAACACTCTTCAAGAAAAATCTTGATAAGTGGATGGGAAATAGGAAATACACCCTGGGGATCTCTTATGTGGCTCTGCTCGACAGGGCCACAGGAAATTAACTTTCTTGGGTTGGTGTAAGCCAGGGAAATTTGTTGGCTAGGCTTATGTAGGCCCTTGGGCTGATAGCCTAGTTACCTACCTATGAAAACTGGCAAAGGAACCAAGGTACTGGGAACAAATAACTAAAGAGGGGAAAAATTATAGAATTTGTTTGGACTGCAGGTTAGAGCTCGCCTTCCCTATAAAGGATTGATATTGGGGTATGTGTAGGCAAAGAGAAAGAAATAGGGGGGTCCTAAATAAGAAAATAGCACTGGTAAAGTTTTTAGTAGAATCTAGAAAAGAAGTTGTTTGTCTTTTGGCTTTTTCCCGGTAAGGGGTCGCCACAGCAGAACTATGGTCCACTAATGATTGGCAGTAGATTTTTTTACGAAATGCCGAGGTGCCAGCTCGACGCCCAACCTTCAATGAAGGCACGCCCATTTACGCATGCATGTCTTTCGAACGCTACCCAACCACGGGGAGGACATGCAGACTCTACACTGAAGGCTCTCCCAAGCCAAGCCGAGAATCGAACGGGGGAAACCTCTTGCTGTGAGGCAACAACGCTACCACTGTACCACCGCATAATTCAGAATCTAGAAAAGTAGCTGCCATTTAAAAAATTAATAATTAGTAGAGCATATAAAATATTGCATGATAACTATAAGAATTCATCAGAGGAGGTTAGAAAGGATTGGGAAGTGATTGGATAAGCAATTCACAAAGAGTGAATGGGAAGATATATGTACGTCTCCCAAGTATGCAACAGAATCTGGAAGATTTAAGATTTTTGCTTGGAAATGTTTACATAGATATTTTTATACCCCAAGTAGAGAATTGTTCCTCAGATAGACTGCAAATGTTGGAGGTAAGACTGAGAAGAAAGAGGTAATTGGGAACATATTTTCTGGGAGTGCAGTGAGTTGGCGGACTTTAAGGATTCCTTGCGGGATGCACTGTCTGAGATGCTAGGTGGGTGGATTGGTGCAACAAGGGAGATGATTTTTCTGAGCTATGATGGAATCTGGATTGCCTAGACATGGTAAGGCCTTGCTGTGTCTAATTATGGTGGCTGCCAAAAAAGCAATTACTTGAAAGTGGAAATCAAAATCTAAACCAAGTGTACAAGAAGTAGTGAATATAGTAACCGAGATAAAACAACTGGAATTGATATCTTTAGAAAAGGGTAGGAACAAACTACATAGAAAAAATGGGAATTGTGGGAACAATACATACAGGGGAGGAATGAGGTTAAACAGAAGGTGGGGTTTAAAAGGGCTATGTAATGTTTGAGTGAAAATGATTGGGTAGGTTGTAAGTGATGTGTAATGTTTGCAAATGGGAGTGTCATTATGGTTTGTGATGTAAAATGCTTGCAACTAGGATTGTCAGTGTGGGTTGTTTTTAATTTATACAGATGTGTGATTGCCTATGTTGTAAGTGATGGTTTAATAAAGAAGTTTTGTTTTACAAAGGCAGGAATTGAATAATTTATGTATTGTTGCTTAGGTTAAATGATGCATAGCAATACGTGAAGTTTAATGCTTGTAAACGTGAACTTGTTGATAGTTTGATTACTTTGTCTATGTTATAAGTGATAATTCAATAAAGGTGTTTAAAAAGATGAATTATGAAAAAAAAAAAAAGGCCTAGGGAACAGGATTCCTCTGAAGAGGAGGTGGATTCATATGAGGAATCCCTTGCTTATTCTTCCTAGATTCCTTCCCCTTTAGACTGTGGTTAAGAGGAAGGGGAGTCTACTAGTCCTGACGCTCCTTTTCCAGGATGATGGAATTTCTTAAATGGGATTATGCTCAGGTTTTTGAGGTGCAGAAGGGGTATTAAGAGCTTCTGTATATAAACTCTCCCAGGCCTCCTTCTGTCCCTCCTGTTTCAGCTGCCTTTTTGGATGCATTTTCTACTGCATCTCAGGCTCCAGATTCCTAACCCCCTGCCCCCCCCCCCAAAACTGATGGGTTTTGCAGGGCGCCTGAGGATTGCAAATTTCTTTATAGATGTCCATAAGCTGAACCCTTTGATGTCTGTGGCATCTGACAAACCATTTCATTTACTGCCTTCTTCTAAGCTTCTTCCTTCTGATAAAAATAGTAGGACGATGGAAAGGCTAGGTAAGAAGGTTTAAGCTTCTGCTACCTTGGCTTTTAGGGCTGTCGGTTACCAGACCCATAAGTCGAGACATATTTTGGCTGGTTCTGAAGGCAAGTCCTAGATGGCTTGCATTCTATTAAGTGCCGTTATGATGCAGCAAATGCTTCTTCCAGAGCTGCTGCCTTTGGTTCTGTAATGAAGAGATATTCCTGGCTTTGGCTTCAACCTTTGTCTGATGATATTACGGCTGAGTTGATAGATGCTCCTGTGGATAACAATCACTTGTTTGGTGCACCTACGGCTGATGGGCAATCCTTTGCAGAAACTTAAATATGTTTTTGTTTCTCCTGTACCTAAGTTTCAAAGAAATTGCCATAATAAGCCAGCCTTTGTTCATAGGCAGTTTTGCCATCCTTACAAGGCTAAGAGCAGTAAAAGAGCTCCTCCTGCTAAAGCTACCCAGAATCCTGTGACCCAGAAATCTCCCTTTCCTAACAAACCAAGTGTTATCTGACTATCTTGTTGTTCTCCGTCACTTTCCTCTTTCTCTTCATCTTTCCCTACGTCTTCCAGTTACACTGGACTTGTTAGGGGCTAGCCCTTCCTTTGCTAAGGTCACCTCTTCAGACTTTGGCATTTGTGCTTTTGATGTTTACCTCGGGGGTCCACTGGATCTTTGGTCCAGTTTGTTGGATTTAAGCCTTTGAGTGTGAGATTGTGGCTTTCTCTTTTTTTCCCAGTTCTGTCTTCCTTGAATTGTGGTCTCCACCATTCAGGATCATCTTATTGATCCTAGTGGTAGTTTTACTGTTGTTGCCAGTATTGTTGATGCAGGCCAAACCTGCAAATGCCTCTCTCAGCTTCTACAACTCTTTTAGCTTTGATCAGAGATTCATATGCTACTGCTACTTCCTTGGCCATGCACATTTTCCTTCAGCAAGGCAAGGGAGATCAATGGCCTGCAGTAGCATGTCCGTAACACATCTAAACAAGGCCGTTCCTCTTCCTCATATCAGTTGCCTGAGATAAAAGGTAAGACTTACAAATGGGGGAAAGAAGCACTTGGGTTTTCCTCAAGAGTCAGCCCCACCAGACATGAGTTGAAGTCAGACTCCCCCATTTCACATGAGTTGGTCTGCCTCCCCCATTTCCATCTAGTGGTTCTAAGTTTGGAGAGTGAGATTGAAATGAAGCAAAAGGCAGGATAGACTCCTCCCACCCCCACCTGTCTGAGTGTGTTTTGCAAGAGGCCTTTCATTTCTCTGAAGCCTTCCACATCAGTGCTCCTTTTCAGTTAACAAAATATTTCAACTGTGTGATCAAAACTGCATGGCAGAATCCAAACATTGTGACAACTGAGCAGAAGAGGCCATATAAAATCATGCGGTCTCCTATAGACTGGCAAGTTGGTGTCAGACTTTTACTGTAGCATTGGCAGTTGTCCTAATCACAGCTTCCATAGCACAGAGCCCAGCTGCTCATCCACCAAACATGAATTCCTGTGAGCTAGTCAGACTAGGGAAACTTGTTTTGTCTTCCACATTCTTACTGTTGACTAAAATATAGCCATTGTGTGTATTGCACTTCCAGTAAGGTTAGACTAAAGAAACCTGTCTGTCTTTGGAGAGGGGTTGCCATATGGGGACTTAAAATCTAAACTGCAGTTCTGGATTTCAGCCATTTCCACAACTGAAAATCTTACCATGAAACTAGTGCACTGTGTTGCAGGAGTTGCAGAGAGCAGCAGGCACCTCTTGACTGTGTATCTTCATACTTTACTTTACCTTACTGACTTTGCTGAACTCAAAAATACTGTCCTTTGAGTGGAATTTCGGTTGACTTGCCGAAATATCCAGAAACTGTTTCAGTGAAAATTGCATTCAACTTTCCTTTTTTTTTCTCTCTTTTGCAGGAGAGAAAGCTCCCTTGCACCACTCCAGTCAACCCCTAACTTTGATCTACTTAATTTCATGACTGCACACTAGTAGAGATATGGCAAAGTTGTTTTCTCTGAATACAGATATTCAACAGAGCAGTTTCGGAGGTTTGGGGCTCATAGAAATTACCTTTGTAGAGTTTTCACATTCTCCACCAGTGCCCCATTTAAGGGTATCCTGTTTAATCCCATTGTGAAGCCTGTGTTGTATAAGCAGGAAGAAGAAAAGATTCATACCATTGCTGTAGTTAAATTTGAAATTTCCCATTGCTTTTTCTCTAGGACACAACATAGCCCACTCTGAATTTGATTAGGACATAGCCAACAGCAGCAGTGTAACAACTGAAGTTATTTGGAGTGTGTATATGGCTGTAGCAGTTTCCATAATGGTCACTGACTCAAAGGTGGTAACATCTGGCTGAACAACCAAAGATAACTACAGTTTCCTTCTCATTTGAGAGGCCAGCTGTCTAATCTCTGAGATTTTGTCTGCCTATCCCACTCAGAATATAGTCGAGCACTGAATGTCCTGCCATGTGTCTGCTTGGATGGCCGTCATGTAGGAATAGTGAATAAAGTCAGTGTTATCCAGATGCTGCATCATTCTGTTCCTCCCTCCTCCATGTCTTTCTGTGCCCCATGTCTTTCTGTGCCCCTTTCAGGCATCTCACTACATCATGAGCATGGCAAGAAGTGTTTCAGAAGAGACATCCAAGAGGACCCACTAAATCTGAAGTTTTATATTATCCAAGATTTTTTTTTTTTTTAGTTTTGAAGAAAACCAAGAATCTCCATCTAATGCTCCGTATCAGTGGCCTAAACCAGTTCATCCTGAAGGAGTCTTTCTGCATGGCCATGGTACAGTCCAGATTTCCTTGTCTGCATGAAGGAGACCGGATGTCCTTTACAGGATACCTACCCACACATTAAGATTAACAGAGCCCAAGGGTATCTTCACTACCAGCTAGGAGCCAGTCGCAGATTATTTTGGGTACTTCCATTTTGACTCAGCTTTGTTCTCTGAGAGTTCACCAAATGGATGTTTTGTTTCAACAAACCAGAGGATGCAATGTATCAAGGTATGTCCTTCTATTCTCATGCTGCAATATTCCACCTCAGGTGACCTGAACATCTGACTTGTATACTAAAGCTTAAGCCTGGCTGCTGTAAGGTGCATGGGACATAACACATAGAGACCATAAACCGTGGGCAATAAATGTGACGTCCACATGCATAAGCTTAGGTTATTGTTTATCTGTTAACTGATTCCACCCACGTCATTTAGGAATGGAAAATTTAAGTGCAGTTGGCAAATTCCACACAAAAATACAGACGACTTGTGCTTGTTTTGTTTAGGGCAGTCCCACAACCATACAGCATGTATAATCTGCCAGTTCGTCTCTAAGACCCTTCACAGCTGTCTTGTCAGCTCTCAAACTGTTCATCAAAAACCAATGCCGGAAGCACCTTGCCCTCAGTATGGATCCTGAATCTGCCATCCAGGAGGAGCCACCCAAAAAAGGAGGCCAAGGTCTCAAGGCCTGACACTGTGCCTTTGACTTCAGATGTCCCACCAACTTCCGGTCTAGGGGTTGAGGAATGTCCAATAGTCTGTCAACTTCGGGGGGTACCATTTTGGAAGTCGCCCTTGCTTCTCCAACCAGCATGTCCACTGAGATTTCTACTACATCCATCTCCACCGATGTCTGGGGGGAGGGGGACATGGCTCACCTGTACGACCACCATTACCTGCTTCCAAGGAAGCGGCTACTTCCCCAGGCCTGATATCTGATACCAGGCTTTAGCCTCTGACATCTCAAAAGACTCCTTCTCAAAAGAAAACAAAAGACTAGGCATTTATCTCACCCAGCCAAAGGTCAGCCTGACTGGCAGGCATTTTCCCAGTCATTGTTTCATGCCTTTATGACCCTGAGGCCTGCTGCCTCACACTCCCAGGCCTGCCTCTGCTAGCTCCATACCACCTCCACAGACTAAAGAGGAAGATTCTTCTTCCTCTGATTCTCACTTATACCTCCCAATTGACCTTTCCCCTGGAATACTGCTTCTCAGATGAGTATTCCCTGGAAGGGGGACTCCCCACCAGAAGACATAACCTTTGGGGAAACAATCTTCAGAATGAAAGAATATATCAGGTGGGACTCTACCCAAGTGACAGAGATGCAGAAGAGATTCTTTCAGCTGCTGCAGATGGTCTCCTCTCCCTCTGCTATTCCTCCTCTGATTCCTGCATACTTGGACACCTTTGCCTCTGCTTCCAAGACCCCAGAATTTCAGTCACCAGCCCCAAAATGCCAGACTGGTTCTGTAAGGTGCCTGATGATTATAAATACCTCATCAAACCTCCAATGGCAAACCGTGCTATTATTGCTGTGGCAGCTGACAGTCTAAGCAGATCTCATCCTCTTCTCTGCTGCCATCTGATAAGGACAGTAAGGTGATGGACAGGCTAGAAAGAAGATTTACAGTTCCACAACCCTGGCCTTTATTTATATATATGGTTCTATCAGTAGTGGAAAAGAGTACTTTGTGACCAGGCAGGAGAAGCCTTTTCCAAACGGCATACCCCTCCCTCCATACAACTAGAGCCACCTGATGCCCCTAGTCATTCAGGATTTACTATTACAAGGAAGTGTCTCACCAGGACAGAAGGTCAAGGTTTTTACTCCATACTCTTCCTGGTTACAAAAAAGGATAGCTCATGGAGGCCAGTCCTGGACTTGATGTCCTTCAAGGATGCATCTGCAGTCATCACATATGGGTTGTCCTGCCTCAGGCAGCCCTTCGGTCGGCCGGATTCCAAAGTCTGGGTCCGGCGTCGGCTGATGTCACCCTTTCCCCGACGTCAGAGCGCCTGGGGTATAAAAGCGTCAGCCGACGCCATCTTCCTCAGTGTTTCTTGCCGCGTGGTGCCCGAAGCAGAAGCAGTTTGCAAGTGCCGGTCGGCCAGCTCCTGTAATTCAGCTGCCGAAGACTTCAAAAGCTAAGTACCCCGTTGGGGACTCTTTCTTGCCTCAGCCGATGTCAGATAAAGTTAATAATTGCTTAACTTGTGGGAAACAAATACCTCATAAGGATTTCCACTCTTACTGCCTCCCCTGCCTAGGCCCAGACCACGACGTCTCGGCCTGTTCAGCCTGTGCTTCCTTCAACCGACGCACTCTTAGACGTCGGGCGGAGTTTGCAGAGGAATTTTTTGGGGATAGTTTTTCGTACAATATGCCGTCGGAGACTCTGACTTCACATTTAACCAAGAAATGGAAGGACAAGGACCGACACACGCGGGCCGCGGTTTCGGCTGAAACCACGGCCAGGCCTACCGCGAGTGTCTCTGTCTCGGCTGAAACAGAGTCCTTGGTACTTCCAACCCCCGAAACCGATCAACAGACAACCTCGGCCCCAGAGGCCCCTGCTGAGTCGGTTATTGAATTTCCTTCAGAAACTGGTGTCTTGGAAACTTCCGACGCCATTCCTCTAGACAAAACTACACCAGCACGTGGTGCAGCCAGGCCTCCTGCATCCATGTCCATAAAGGCATTCACCAGGGCTAAAGCTGCTAAACACACAAAAGCTATTCCTCCCAGGGTTATTCCTCAGGGACCCACTACAAGTTCACAGATTCTAACCTTAGCAGAGGACCTTATTTCCTGAATTAGGGGCTCTCAACCTCCTCTAGACAAAAGGCCCAGAGTTGAGCCCTCTGATCCCCACTCCTCAGAGAAGGCCTCTGATGGCTCTGCTCTCTCGGACTACCAGGAGGGGGCTTTTTCGGCCTACGAGGACTCTGATGCAGAGGAATCTATCCCCTCGGCCTCCCCTCCTGAAGAACTATCCTTCGGGGAGACCCTTCACACTATGAGAGAGTATTTCAAATGGCAGGGCCAGGAATTCTCTGATTCCAGGAAAAGATTAAGAACTTTTCTGCATTTACCTCAGCATAGACCTTTGGTTATTCCTCCTGTTTTGAATGTCATTGATGATGTGTACTCTGAGTCTAGCATAACCCCTGACACTCTTCCTCCGGCCCCTGTCAAACCCGATAGGTACTACAGGGTCCCGGACTCTCATCATTTTCTTTACAAGGCCCACTCTGCTGATCCAGAAACTATTTCCCAGGGCCCTAAAGGGGTTGCAGCTGCCACAACTAAAAATCCACTCCCCTCTGAAAGGGAGTCCAGGGCTTTAGAGAGATGGGGTAAAAAAGTGTATACTTCTGCTACTCTTTCTATGAGGGCATTAAATTGTCAGTTTCATATGATACAGTACCAAGAGTAGTTGTTAGATGAATTGCATAAGAAACTGTCTTCACCTGAACCCCTAGATCGCAAATCACTTCAGGATCTGGTACATAACTCCCAGCAGGTTAGCAACCATTTCTTGCAGTGTGGTTATGATGCATTGGAAGCTTCATGTAGGTCATCTATGACAGGTGCAGTCATACGTAGGCATGCTTGGCTGAAGGAACAATCTCTGCCAGACCATGTTAAAGCTAAGCTACTGGATGCTCCACTGGAAAAGCAAAAGTTATTTGGCTCCACTGCCCAGGAGGTCTTAAAGAAATTTGAGGAAAAGGCAAAATCTGTACAAACAGTCAAAGATTTTCTACAAGTCCAACCACCAAGATTCATCAGAAATTGGCCTACTAAGAATTGGTCCTTTCCAAACACACAGATTTCAGAGAGGCAAGAACAGGCGTGCCAGAGGTAGAGGGCAAGCTAGAGGCTCCTACAGAGGACATCAATGGCAGCCTCCCAACCAGAGAGGTAGTGCAGGACCTACAACTGCTGCACAAGGGACAGACTCAATGACTTTGCTTTGACTCCGCCAACCAGGGCTCAATTAGAAGCACATTTGGGCGGAAAGCTTTCTTTATTCTCAGAAAATTGGCACAGTATTACAAGAGACAAATGGACACTGCAAATAATAGATGAAGGATACAGGTTCCATTTTCACACATTGCCAAAAACAAAAGGCATGCCAGACCTGCCACCAAATCAAAGGGCAGAGGCTTTGAAACAAATCTCCAACTTAATGCAAATGAAAGCTATAGAAAAGGTTCCTTTTTCAGAACAAGGCCAAGGATTTTATTCCAGACTATTCCTTGTTCCAAGAAAAGAAAATCAATGGAGGCCTATTCTCGACTTGTCCGCACTGAATACTTATCTCATTGTGCCAAAATTCAAAATGCTGACTCTACAGCAACTCCTTCCCATGCTGGGCAAGGGGTCTTGGCTGGTGACTCTAGACCTCAAGGAGGCATACCTGCATGTCCCTATCAGACAAAGTTGCAGAAGACACCTCATATTTCTTGCAGGTTCAGAGCATTATCAGTTCTCAGCATTGCCCTTTGGCTTATCTACTACGCCCAGAGTATTCACGAAATGCCTGGCATCAGTAATTGCACACTGCAGACTTCAGGGGATTCAAATATACCCATATCTGGACGACTGCCTTATACAAGCGGACAGCCAACAAACTTTGGTAAAGGACTTGAATTATGCCATCCACCTACTGCAGGCCTTGGGATATACAGTCAACATTCACAAATCAAGACTTGTTCCATCCCAAAGAATAACTTTTCTGGGTGCGGATCTAGACACAACCACCCAAATGGCTTTTCTCACAGAAGAAAAACAGACAACTACCGGATTACTTCAAGAATCTGACAAGACAAACTTAGCTGACTGCAAGGAAAATCCTGCAGGCCCTGGGTTACATGGCATCTTGCATTCTTCTGATTCCACAAGCAAGGCTGCATATGAGGAAACTGCAATGGTACCTAAGGAGTTTATGGACTCAGCACAGTCACAGCTTAGAAACTTTGATCCCACTCATTCCATGCCTCCAAAAGGAATTTCTGTGGTGGGCTCAAGCAAGCCAGTCAAACAGGGGTCTGCCCTTCAGCAAACCAATAGCCAGCCAAAACATTACAACCGACGCTTCAGACCACGGTTGGGGAGCACACATGGAGGGCAGATGTATTCAAGGACTATGGTCACAAAAGAAGCTACGCATGCACATAAACCAAAAGGAAATGCTGGCAGTGATGCATGCAATCGAGGCCTTCAAACTCTTTCTGCATCAAGGCCACCTGCTAATAAGGACAGACAACACCACAGTTATGTGGTACATAAACAAGCAAGGAGGCACCCATTCCTACCCTCTTTGCAGACTGGCAATGAATCTATGAGAACTTTACTTGAAACTCAATATAGAGCTGCAATCCCAGTTTGTGCCAGGAAAAGACAATATACTGGCGGACAGCTTAAGCAGAAATATCATGGATGCACACGAATGGATGCTGCACCCAGACATCTTCCTACAGATAACACAATCATGGGGAAGGCCGGACATAGATCTTTTTGCCTTTCCCCACAATCATCAGCTGAAGAAATTCTGCTCAAGGACATACCACCCACAAGCATGGAAAGTGGACGCCCTCTCTTTCAGCTGGAGAACTCTAACAGTGTATGCATTTCCACCTCTTCCATTAATGGCCAAGGTCTTACTGAAGATCAGGACAGAGCAGCCAAAAGTGATTCTGAGCTCCGGACTGGCCAAGACCGCACTGGTACCCACTGTTAGAGCATGTCACGCACGAAACCATGGCCTCTTCTCCTGACACAGCACAATTACAAAACTCTCCATTCCAACCTGAAAACCTTGTAACTAACAGCCTGGAAAATACCTTGACTCCTCCTCAGGATAAGCTATCCAAGAGAGTGAAGGATATCATCATGGAAGCTCGCCGGCCTTCCACAAGAAAGGCATATCCAGCAAAATGGAAAAGATTTCACACTTGGAGCACCACAAAGGGCCTAGATGCGACAGTGATGAACATGGCACATATCCTGGAATACTTGGCAGAAATGCTCCACAATGGCCTGTCTTACTCTTCCATTAAAATTCATGCTTCAGCAATTTCAGCAGAGTACAATACTGATCCACCTGTCTTTTCTCATCCTCTCCTAAGACGGTTTCTAAGAGGTATTAAAAACATCAATCCTCCAAGGAAACCTCCAGTGCCTACTTGGGACCTTAACTTCGTGTTGGAAAAACTAACTCTGCCTCCCTTTGAGCCAGCAGCATCTGCAGAACTACAGTTCCTGTCTTGGAAGACTGCCTTCCTTCCTGGCCATAACCTCAGCAAGAAGAGTATCTGAGTTACAGGCCCTCATGGCAGTACAGCCATTTCTTATTTTTCATCAGGACAGAGTCTCATTGAGAACCAATCCTTCATTTATGCCAAAGGTGGTATCCAGGGCCTCATTAAACCAAGCTATTCACCTGCCTACCTTCTTTCCAAATCCACAAAACAAAGGGGAGAAACTTCTGCACACCCTGGACATACACAGACAGTTGCGCTACTACTTGGACAGAACTAAAAGCTACAGAAAAACTGACCAGT